>NC_045145.1:2334722-2634722 GCF_008831285.2 Nymphaea colorata
TCTATATATATATATATATATACACACACACACACACACGATGTAAACGAGTAAAATGAGAATTTTGGTGGGCATCCGGCTTCACTATATATATATATATATATATAGTGGCACCAGCCACGCATTTTAACATATGCTTCCAGTTTTAACATGCTCATGATGAATCGACTTTACAATAAAGCTGGGCATACAAGGAATCTTTTCCCGAACTAGACTTTACTTGGGCTAAAACAAGAGTGGAACCAAGTGCTCATCTTGCTTGCAGGAAACAAACACACCAACTTTCCAAATTAATTTGGAGCTAAGATTTAAAGCCTAAATAGGATTCACAGCTAAAGAAGAGTTCACTCCTTTCACTATCAGGTTGTTCATTTTAAAACGAGTAGGATTCCAAATTTTAAGTGGTTTTTCTCATCAGTGAAATTGCCGTGAGATTTCAGTTTTAGCTGAGCCTTTGCAAATTCTATCTTGTTGTCTTCACTGACTATCTGTCTGATATGTTTTATAGACTGATGATTTGGAGCTCGTCCAATAGCTTCTTTGGTTAGATTGTAATAGTAATGACCGAACTGCGATAAATGAAACAAGAACAAAAGCAAGAAATTGGCAGCAAAACCAAAAGAGAAGAAAATTGTGCATACCGTTGTAATCTTTTTGTTTAAGAGGGGCACACTGTGAGCCCCAAAGATAAAAATGGTAGGCACATTTTACTTTTCCATGGGTATAAAAACACATGCACACATCACATTTTTATTGTAATCCAAATACCGTGGGCCTTCATTAGTATTACATTTTGCTACTATGGAAAATTTTGCATTAATTAATAGAATAAGTTGGAGTAGTCATGGAACTGACAACTTCATCCTCAAAAGTGACTTAACTCCTTTTACGTTAGACCTGAAGTGACAACATCTATTAATATGATGCTCCCAAATTATTCCAGAAGAAATCTCCAGAAATTTTAACAGCCAGGAAAAAAGAGAGGAGGAAGGAGGGGCTAGAATATCACGTCTTCAATGACAAAGAAGTGATCAGCTTCATTTCTTACTTATTAAAAAACATTGCCCTAATTGGCCAAGTAACATACTAACCTTATGAAGAATGGATATTTACATAAGTGTACACGTGTAGGACTAGATTGGATTCATATCTAGATACAAAATAATAAAAACAACAATATACAAAGAATGTGAACGTGTGTTGACATTGTGATACACCTTCTAGAAAAGCACCCCATCCTAAGATCAAAATGGCCCTAGTACCATGTGAGAGCTCCAAATATGTTGACAGTAAGGAAATGAGAGAAGAGGAAAGAGATGCCAAAATATATTCAAATGAAAGCAATGGTGCTCTGTTTCATTGCTTATATAAAAAGAGCATCGTAGTAATTGACGAATTACAGTAATGCCCTTATGAAGAAAGAGTACTTACATAATGTGTATACATGTAATACGTGGATGGGATTGGATTCAAACTAAAATCTCAAAAATAAAAGACAAACATTATACACAAACTAATATACATGTCTCCTAACAATGTGAACCTAACTCGGCCATGAGCAAGCTGTTAATATGTCTATTTGTTGTTTTGCCATCACCTGACTAGATATCCATAAAAAAAAGTAGACATTGAGAAATAAGAAACAGAACACTGTAGTCACTACCAGTATTATCTATTGAAGAACTAAATTGGCACAGAAAACAATCCTTTTAGGAGTAGTAAATAAGTAATATCACATTATCAACAACAATAACTTGTTGACATTGACATTTTACTATTTGTTTGGCCATCACTTGACTGGACACCAAATGCAACAAGGGTAGACATTAAGAAACAAGAAATATAACATTGTAGTTACTACAAGTGTTCTCTATGGAGAAAGATACTGATAGAAAAAGCACTTATTATTTAATGCTAAATCAGTTAGATCACATGTCAAAAGATAACTTGCTGAAATTTTGAACAGGAAAATGAAAAACGGAACCTTAGGTTGCAGACCATATTATTATGTTTAGAGCTAAGCAGAGGATATAAAGGAAGACAAGGTAAAGGGGCACGACTTGGAACAATCACCTTTGGAGCCTAACAATTGTGCTGATAGCATGATGGCCTAGGAGTTCAGCAAGTGCATAGAGCTTAATAGCAAACAGCTACTAGTGCAATCAGGTAAGCATTGAGGATGATGGAAGATAAATCAAAAGAGTGAAGACACATTAACCCTAATACCCAAGAGGAACAAGGAGGCTGTAAACAATGAAAAGGCTCTTACGTAATAGAAAAATATATAACCCCAACTAAAGAAGAAGCATGGTGACATTTGCATTAAACGAAATGGTAAATATCTAAGACCATCATTCTTAAAGTGTGTGCAGATGACACATATATGGGAATAACTTGCATATACTTCAAAAAATATGGCAGCACAAATTCACACAGTTACATCTCCAAAAGATAAGTTTTTACTTGCGCAGTGTATGTTATAAACCAAGATAGACATAATATGTTGTCCCGAAGTCTCATCATTTGGAGACCTTCTTGACCTTTCGCTCCTTGAAGATCTTACTAGAAAAAAGAAGTATTACCTAATACCTGTCCTTTGCAAAACTAGAAACATGTGTGAGTGAATAAGAATTGATCTTCAAACTTATGCATGATCTCATATGTATGGTATACCACTATAGTTACCATATATGTAGTGTAAAACATTGACTGTATTATGGGCTTATCATAATAACGTATATAGCCTGCACTATGTAATACATCATGTATAACTAGTGTAATCTGTTATAGTCTATGGTGCCTATCTATATTGGGTTGATGCCAATAGAGATAAGCACTTGGCTGTACATAATCCATATACACATATATGTTTATATGCACTATATACTATTACATTTAAATGTGTATATCAGATTCAGGTATTGACTCTGATCCGATCAGGTGACAAATAATTCACCAAAAATTCATAGAGAAAAACTCAAACGCATGTGCCCAACACTTACAATACATAAACACCTGAAAGGGCATGTTCAACACCCGTACAACCTTAATAAGTTAGATATCATATTAGTATTTCATAGATGCAAGCATGGCCTATATTTAATTAGATTTCAAGGTGGGTGCACACATGATATCCTGAAAGACCTGGACAGTTTAAAATGAAAAAAAGAGAACTTGCACCCAGAAATCCGACTCTACCCTGAATTTATGTAAGTATAATATGTAATCATCTTTTCCATATTTCGCAAATCCAAGATCCGTTCCAGAGCTCACCTGTATATTTCCCTACCAACTCATGTTACACATGTGCGGATGGGGCCACCAGTCCAGAGCATTGTCAAGAGAATTGGGTGCGGGTACAGGTCAGTGCATATATGTATGTATGTATATATATATATATATATATATATATATATATATATATATATATATATATATATATATATACACTCCCATTTATATATAGGCTTATAGCTTTCCTCACAGCTATGTGACGAAGGAAATTTTATTTTCAAAAGAGAAATTAATTAGATACTATGTCACACAGACTCTTCAAAAAAGAGGCCGCACCCATGTCAACACGACGCTGGTGCTAGTCCTGGTGCAGCTCCAATACGCACCCCAACCATGTCCTTTCTTATGCAAGTTCAAAATATTTTCCATTTTTTTTCGTCTCCCAGTTTCTTTCTTTATGTATAGTAATAAAAGTAAAAAGAAAGGACAGATTAAGCTAAGAAACAATCTAAAATTATATATATTATGAATACACATTTATATATATATATATATAATAAATATATTATATATATACAATTATACACCCTCGCCGCACTCTTGCTGATTAACATGTATTCTCACTTAATTGTATTTAGCCACACAGATATATGGGGAAAAGAAATTTAAGTTTCCAAAACAGAAATTAGTTAGATGTTTTGCTAATTAAGCATGATGGTCTCTCTCTCCCATTACAAGGTACTCAAGTTTCTAGAAAAGTATTAGTAAGCTGATATGAAGTCCTCTCTTCCAAATGATATTTACCATTAAAAGGTCTTTCCAAAAAAAGTGAGACCTGCACAACATTTTCTAAGGAAATGAACACTAAAAGATATTTAACTCTCAAAAAAAAAAAAGAGTTATAAGATGACCTAAATGCATCTCTAGCTCTCAACAATACAATAAAGACACTTGCAATTAAAACAGAATACAAATTGCTATATATATATATATATATTGGCCCCAAGCATAAAGTATAACCCGAGTCCAGCAGCTCATTATGGACGTGAAACCCTTCAAGGCATCTCCACGTATCACATAGCTACCAACAAAGCTCTCAATACCCTTATAAAAGCATGGTTGATGTCTTCAAGTAACATGCAATAAAGAAAGCTCCTAAGCATCCCAGGCAATTCAATTATATACAAAAAATAAAGGATAAGTCTAACACACCAAGTGGAAAAATTGAAGCATATTACATGTGGAATCATAGACATTCCATCTTTATTCATAAAAAAGTGTTAAATATAACAGCAAAGATTGCATAAATTCAATTAGAAGAATACGTCATCACATCCAAATATAACGGTCAACTCACCTGATTGGATGCATAAAAAGAACTCTTGCCACAAACAGTATTTTGGTAAGCAAAGGAAGACTAGGCACTAAATGCAGAAAAGAAGGTTGGTCATGCAATGAAACATGAATTTAAATGTGAAGACTGAGTAATGAGCACTTACTCTTTGGTTGGCACATGAAGATACTTCATGAAAGCTTCAGGAAACTGCTCAACAAGCACATGAACAGCATCAACAGAATGAATCTGAAACCAGAAAGTGAAAATGTTGAAGGAACTGCAGATTATCAATCTAGAAGGAAAATTAATAAAGCAAGCACACCATACTAAATTTATAAATTAATTATTTCAGACACATAAAATAAGTTGGTGTAAAAATATCAACTTAGAGCAACAATATCTTAAAAAACCAAGCAAAACTCATGATCTTTCCAAGCAAACAGCTAAACACTGCCACACTAAGATAATAAGATGAACTGACATACCTTGCCTAGACCATCGCTTGCCCCAAGCAAGAAGCCAACAATTGCAGAAAAGGGTGTATAGAAAATCTGAAAAGAGTGTATAGTAAATCTGAAAATCGAGAAGATAAATCTGCAATTAATAGCATATCAGTACGGGACAACAGGAAAAGAACTATTCAAAATCAAAGACAATGAGCCACTGCAGGACATTTTCATGAATTACAGTCAATGAAAATGGGGAAAAATGGTTCTACAACCAACAATATGGAAAAAATTAACCACCTAAAACAAACTTTTAGCCAACACACAGTCATAAGACCCCAAACTATTAAGCTTATGAATTTGACGGTATCCAAGAACCAGAAACACCCTATTCTCCTAAATCACAATTCACCTACAGAAGTTTTGACTTAGCACACCTTGACTAACCGCATAACATTAACCAATAAAATCTAAAAAATGCATAGATACAAAAGAATCATCAATAAAGGAAATTAACAAATTTCAAGCAAAAACCGAGCTGTACGAAACATATTGAGGTATATACAGCACTATTTGTAAAGAACTGCATCCACGTAGTCTAAGGCTCTCCAAAACCTAACGAAAGCTTAGCATCTGATGTTCCGTTCAAAGCCAAAAAAGGTTTCAAGTACACAGCCAACAAAATTTCAGCGAGCTTAAGGCACAACCCCATCTCCACACTTAGGCAACCCAAGCTAGGGCTTTAAAAACATAACACATGTGTACAGACACTCCAAAATCTGCTACACCACATCGCTAGCCTAAACCTAAACCAAAGGTTGACACACAATGGGAAGATAATATGTATAAGCAAAAGGATAGCTAGATATTGACAAATTAGTGACATAGTTTTCCTCCCGCAAGGTTCTCACAATCTCATTCCAAAATGGAGCAAACTTGGCAGCATATGCCTTGTCTCCCAGAATATAGCCCTACACCAAATATCATTAGCCATTAACTATAAAATTGAAACTAGAATGAAAAGAAGAATGAATCACCTGAAAATACGCAGATTTAAAGGATCACATGCCATCGTCCATGGATGTTCCATTCAGATACATCATTTATAATAATGCAAGGATAAATAAAAATCCTACTGCATGGAATATGTGCATGTGATGAAACCAACACATATACAAATCACAGTAACAACATGCATATTCAGATACATCAAAATTGATGCAACTGTAAAGCCTGAGGTTGCCATTGTGTACAAACGGCTACTAGATATTGTGTCACAGATCACAAGCCTTCCAGTTAAAATGATATACAGCCAAACACATTAGGTGGAATCCAGGCAGTAGACTATGTGATTTCAGGTGCTACAGAAAACACAAAAGAGAGGTCATGATTCAAATGTTAAAAACTTAAAATCATCAAGAAACATTCATTTCTGCCCGGACAGCATAACACATATCAGAATTGTAGACCACATGCATCAAACACAAACAATTCTACAACTGAAAGATATAAACCCAGAGAATAGTAGATGACAGATAAATCATAAAAAAGGAAGAGGGTAAGGTAAAGTTCCTTATCTTCAGTTAGTTGAGACTCGATTTTCCTGAAATCAGATTCAGGTAATGACTCTGATCCAATCAGGTGACAAATAATTCACCAAAAATTCATAGAGAGAAACTCAAACGCATGTGCCCAACACTTACAATACATAAACACATGAAAGGGCATGTTTAACACCCGTACAACCTTAATAAGGTAGATATCATATTAGTTTTTCATAGATGCAAGCATGGCCTATATTTAATTAAATTTCAAGGTGGGTCCACACATGATATCCTGAAAGACATGGACAGTTTAAAATGAAAAAAAGAGAACCTGCACCCAGAAATCCGACTCTACTCTGAATTTATGTAAGTATAATATGTAATCATCTTTTCCATATTTCGCAAATCCAAGATCCATTCCAAAGCTCACTTGTATATTTCCCTACCAACTCGTGTTACACATGTGTGGATGGGGCCACCAATCCAGAGCATTGTCAAGAGAATTGGGTGCGGGTACAGGTCAGTGCATATATGTATGTATATATATATATATATATATATATATATATATGGAGTATAGTAGGAATGTATATATATATATATATATATATATATATATACATACATATATCCGATTATACTCCCATTTATATATAGGCTTATAGCTTACCTCACAGCTATGTGAGGAAGGAAATTTTATTTTCAAAAGAGAAATTAATTAGATGCTATGTCACACATACTCTTCAAAAAAGAGGCCGCACACACCCATGTCAACACGACGCTGGTGTTAGTCCTGGTGCAGCTCCAATATGCACCCCAACCATGTCCTTTCTTATGCAAGTTCAAAATATTTTCCATTTTTTTTTGTCTCCCTGTTTCTTTCTTTATGCATAGTAATAAAAGTAAAAACAAAAGACAGATTAAGCTAAGAAACAATATAAAATTATATATATTATGAATACACATTTATATATATATATATATATAAAATAAATATATTATATATATAATAAATATATTATATATATACAATTATACACCCTCGCCGCACCCTTGCCGATTAACATGTATTCTCTTTTAATTGTATTTAGCCACACAGATATATGGGGAAAAGAAATTTAAGTTTCCAAAACAGAAATTATTTACGTAGTCTAAGGCTCTCCAAAACCTAACGAAAGCTTAGCAGCTGATGTTTCCTTCAAAGCCAAAAAAGGTTTCAAGTACACAGCCAACAAAATTTCAGCGAGCTTAAGGCACAACCTCATCTCCACACTTAAGCAACCCAAGCTAGGGCTTTAAAAACATAACACATGTGTACAGACACTCCAAAATCTGCTACACCACATGCTATCATGAACCATACCTCAATGTAGCATGGCCAAGCCCTTAGCACCAGACCATGCCAACCTGCTAAGTCGCTAACTTGCTATCAAATGGCCATTCCATCATTGGCCCAATTCAACATCTGATGTCCACCCCATTATTCCAAGTCCTTGCCAACTGCCTTCATGCTTGGCCTTCTCATAGGTGTTGCGGGTGCTACATTCTCAAGTGCCTCAGTGTATGTCACTAGAGAACTAGACGAAGCCGAGGCAATGAGTAGACCATAGAGCTTAGGCATGCCTAGGCTGGACTAAGCGCTCTAAATGAAAAAAAATAAAAAATAAAAATGTAAAAGCTAATAAAATGCAACCAAAATATTACTATATACAGCCACATATATAAACATATACATGATTATATACAGTCACAGAAAGGCTACAAAATAATACAAAACTAAAGATCGTCAAATAATACAAAATTTATTCATATAAATACACATACAATAACATCAGGTCTCTCTCTCTCTCTCTCTCTCGCTGGTTGGTCCACCAAAGCTATTGTGATAGACATCAAAGCTGCTTGCTTGTAATTGTGTCTCACTGAAGGATCTATAAGTTAGTGGAAGAGTTGAAAGGGGAGAGAAAACAGACTTTGGCCACCGACAAGGCATTGAAAAAGGAAAACCAAGAACCTAAGACAATAAAGCACCTAGACAACCCATGTCACAATGAAAGTGAAAACTAAACATGACACTATGCAGGAAACCATTAAAGCAGAAAACAATTGCCCAACTCAACAAAACTAAATAATGAAACTAAATCAAAATCGGATCCTACTGAATACAAATCAAACCAATGACCTTAACCGCTAGACATGTGCAATAGCTAACTAAAGGATCTATTCAACTAACCTGACACTAACGTGATACAAGAGAAGCTGAGCATTATCCTCGTCTAAAACCATGAAGGACCTGATGACATAAAACCCAAAACCCATGCAACTTCGACGAATAGAACCTTTCAAAAATTGATTGGTCCTTTTGAAAAGAGATAAGAGGTGTTCCATGACAAACTCAAACCTAAGTCTGGGTTATGTTGAAGACACTCAGTTAAGATGGAATAATTGGCCAGGCTTAATCACTTGTCCCAAATGATATGCATCTCTTGAGACAAAGAAAATGAAATTCGTCACACTCAACATCTATTCCATGAATGGACTAATGGTTTGGTAATGGAATAGCCAACATCTTTCAAGGCCAAAGGGGATTGGGAATGAAATGACAAACATATTTCAAGACCAAAGGAGATTGGTTAGTTCCTCCTATGACTAGAGATGTCAAGTTTTTAGTTTGAAATAGTTTAAAAACGATCAATTTAACTAATAATCATGAGTGCTCGTGTTGTGCAAATAATATGGCCTTCATTTACACATAGCACCTACCGTACAAGCATTAGGATTCATTTCGCGTCAATGTCGTCAAATCTCTAGAAGGGATGCCTTTCAATTTCCAAAATATGAACATAAAGGAATCATCCTCAGCATCTTAGGTAATCAAAAATAGGAGAAGATATCGACCCTAGGATCACACATCTACCAAAGATTTTTAAATTCAATTCCTGCAAGTTCAGCCTTCATGCCTTTCATCTCTTGGCAGACACCTTTTGTTTTTTTTTCCTCTTTTTTTTTTCTTTCTTTTGCATTCAGCTTTTGCCTTTGAATTTTTTTTTCTTGATTTTTTTTTTGGCCGACCTTCACCTTTGAGGGAATACCTCACCACCCCAAAGGCTACTACGAAGCTCCACCGCTTTGGTGGTTATGTGTAGCTTTGCCGCATATCCAACCCACTTCACCTTGTGGGTTTTGAACGAGCCAAAGGTTCATAAGTCATTACCTTCGTAGTATAGACATAAATCACCTATATGCCTAGCCGGTACTCTTGATTACTGACCCAGAGGAACGACTACACAAGCCTCGAGCCAATCTATCAACTCTCATTTTGCTACCTGCCAAGATCTTACAAAGGATCTTGGCTTCTCTCTCAAGATATCTTGCTGTTAAATCATTGCAAATGCTTGATTACCAGAGTCAACAGCATTTCCTAGTCTCGACTTTCTCAACTTCACAGGACCTTTCTTTACTACTCATATTCAAGATCTTTTCAGTATTCCTCTTCCATTGTTTGGCAACAAAAATTTGATGAAATTTTATCCTTCTGCTCAAGGAGGTACTAAGAATAAAGAAAAGCCACATCGTTGTGTGAGAAGACACTTTTAAAATGTTTTTAAGAAAAACTCAAAATTATCACTTTTACAAAAATTCTTAACATCAAATGGTATATCACCAAGAGGAAGGAATTCTTCTCTAAAGAAGAGGGTGAATGCAAAATAGCATAGGTTGGTTGGGTAGAAAAATGAACTTCACCAACTCTCCTAGAAACTTCTATACGAAAGGTTGGTTTAATAGTGATGATTTTCCATAAACGTTTGAGTCCTCAACTGATTGAATGTTTTACAAATGGTTTAGGTTAAGCTCTTATCTTTCCCCAAAGGAAGCCCGAGATAAATCAATCCTATGTGGTGGGTTTTGTAAAATCATCAAGTGCATGATAATGACAACTATGGGATTGGACTCTGTTAGACTCTAAATGTACGACTATCCGGCAAAGTTTGATCAGTCTTGTGCCCTGGTGACATGATTATAAACTTCAATTTCACAAGCTAATTGAAGTCCATTGTCAAAAAAAAAAAAAGTTCCTTAAAGACAAAAGAATACCAAAGTACAAAACGCTTAGGTTTATAATAATCAAGAAACTCCAGTACTTGCCAAAAAATCGTCATGTAATGTAACCATCAGAAAAGAAAAACGAAATCAAAGTATGCATTTATTGTGAACTGTTTCCCAAAATTATTCAAAAAAAGCCAAATTCAGAAGCACTTAGAGTCATCCTGTATGTGGAACAAAATACTTATACAATAATGAATTAATCAGAGAGAAATTGGCCTGCAGCCTGCTTAGCAGCAGGACACAACAGAAACAACATCAGTGATGAACTATCATATCATGAGGCCTGCAGGAAAGGATTCAGGAAAAGATCAACAATCTTCAACATTGAAATGACAGATGCATTGTTTCCATTGTTGTTAGGCATGTGAGCTTATGCAGGCCACAAGAACATTTTACCTTCTTAGTTTAATCCCTCGAAAGTATTTTATGACTAGACAAAGGCAGCAAAAACTCACGTTTTGATACAAGATCATGCCACGAATACTCTAGCCCATTAAGATTTATAATAATTTTTGTAGGATTGACCCATGGCCTTATCTGCATATGTTGGAAAGGAAACAATCAGACAAATGAAACGTAAACAAAAGAACCATCATCGACCAGTTAGCAATCGGTATCTGCTTTTACTTTCCTGGAGGAAATAGGCAAATGAGAATTTTGCTCCAAACACACAAAGCCAGAAAATCATATATCTGCATTTTATCAATATGAAACATGAGCACCCAGTTCATGGGACTGTGTGCCAGTTCACAAAGTAAAGAGTCAGAATTCACAACAGCCAAAAGGATTCATCCAGTCCAATGTGCCTAACCACCAAAAGAGTACAAGGAAAATGTACATTCCAATTGCACACAATTGGGCTTCAAAAGAATGAAATGCCATCACTATCAAGATTCAAAATGAAAGCATTCTCAAAACCCAAACATTTATGCAACACTGTGTCTTATTTGTCTTTCTCCTCCTCAGTCTAAAATTTTCTCTTTTGGCTGTGTGGCTGTCTGATACAAACCTAAGATAAGTATTAATTACTTCATAAAGTCTAACCATAACCCCTGGATCCCAATGCAATTTCTGGATGAATCCAAACAATCATCTAAAGAATGCAATCTGAGTTTATAAATTTTGGTTTAGAAATAGAAGCTCAGATATCAAAACTCAAAAGTACTGGCTGACATGCCAAGAGAACCACCCTAGTCATGGACACACCCAAACACCTAGTAAATCCTTCATATACACAAAATCAAACTAAAACAATATTCCATGTCTGAGCACAATACAAAGATATTTCCACAGGAAAATACAGACTACTTGATAAAGTCAGTTGTTCGCTCATACATTCCTCGTCCAACATAATGTCTTTCCTTAAATCAGAAAAGAACAGCTGTTAGGGACAACAATAAATGAATAAGAAAATACAACGGGAAGAACAATGGAGAAAGCAAACCTGATGCATCCACTTGATAAATCTCCTAACAGGCCATTGATCACATCAGTTTGTCAGCCTATGACAAGCTGGAATGCACATGAGTAGGCTAAAAGCCAGCTGGACACTTGCATATGCAATTAGAACAAAGATGTCGGTCTTGTAGCAAACGGACTTTGGATTTTGAAGTCCCTTCCTGCATGGTTATCGCTATCATAGTTTAGATTTGACAATTTATGACTACATGATTCAACAGAGGACAAATAAACATAAAACAGTAGGTGCAACGACATCAAAGTGAAGTCTTCCAGATCAAAAAAGAAACAACAACACAAAAAACTCACACATAAAGATAGCAAGCACATAGACTTGCACTTTCTCATGAGCATCCCCCTCTTATATGTGCCCCTGCATGTCTCCACAAAAAAGAAAATGTTGCAGGAAGACTACAGAACACTTCAAAAATATTAAAACGTACAACACACACAGAATTTGAAAGGCATGCTTAGAGATCTGAAAACTACCACAAAAACATGCAATAAGAAACCAAAAAAACTAAAAGGAGTACTGAGTTGGTTCAGTCTATGGGTTGTAGAATGTAAATGCACATTCTGAGGGTGTGTTTGCATGGTTGAGAATAATATCCGCAATATATACATTTCATTTCCACTTTGACTTAATTTAGCAAAATATGTAAAAGATGAACATGTTTAAAAACAAAAAATGTATATTTAGATGAAAAATTAAAAAATATGTATTAAAAGATTTTGTTTGGCTGCTCATTAAGTAGTGGATATCTTAAGTTTGTGAGTAACAAAAGCAAAAAATGTCTTCATAAAACTCAGGCATTTGAAAAAGCTTGACACACAACTGAGCCTAGTTTGTTTAAAATCAATTCGGCTAAATTTTATACCCAAGTTCAGCTAAAACATATTAGGCATCTGACTAGATATCCATACAATAAAAGTAGACATTGAGAAATAAGAAATAGAACACTGTAGTCACTGCCAGTATTATCTATTGAAGAACTAAATTGGCACAGAAAGCAACCCTTTTAGGAGTAGTAAATAAGTAATATCACATTATCAACAACAATAACTTGTTGACATTTTACTATTTGTTTGGCCATCACTTGACTGGACACCAAATGCAACATGGGTAGACCTTAAGAAACAAGAAATATAACATTGTAGTTACTACAAGTGTTCTCTATGGAGATAGATACTGACAGAAAAGGCAATTATTATTTAATACTAAATCAGTTAGATCACATGTCAAAAAATATCTTGCTTAAATTTTGAACAGGAAAAAGAAAAACGGAACCTTAGGTTGCAGACCATATTATTATGTTTAGAACTAAGCAGAGGATATAAAAGAAGACAAGGTAAAGGGGCACGAATTGGAACAATCACCTTTTGAGCCTAACAATTGTGCTGATAGCATGATGGTCTAGGAGTTCAGCAAGTGCATAGAGCTTAATAGCAAACAGCTACTAGTGCAATCAGCTAAGCATTGAGAATGATGGAAGATAAATCAAAAGAGTCAAGACACATTAACCCTAATACCCAAGAGTAACAAGGAGGCTGTAAACAATGAAAAGGCTCTTACGTAATAGAAAAATATATAACCCCAACTAAAGAAGAAGCATGGTGACATTTGCATTAAATGAAATGGTAAATATCTAAGACCATCATTCTTAAAGTGCGTGCAGATGACGCATATATGGGAATAACTTGCACATACTTCAGAAAAATTGGCAGCACAAATTCACACAGTTACATCTCCAAAAGATAAGGGATTACTTGGGCAGTGTATGTTATAAACCAAGATAGACATAGTATGTTGTCCCGAAGTCTCATCATTTGGAGACCTTCTTGAGCTTTCGCTCCTGGAAGATCTTACTAGAAAAAAGAAGTATTACCTAATACCTGTCCTTTGCAAAACTAGAAACATGTGTGAGTGAATAAGAATTGATCTTCAAACTTATGCATGATCTCATATGTATGGTATACCACTATTGTTAACATATATATAGTGTATAACATTAACTGTATTATGGGCTTATCATAATAACGCATATAACCTGCACTATGTAATATATCATGTATAACTAGTGTAATCTGTTATAGTCTATGGTGCCTATTTCTATTGGTTTGATGCCAATAGAGATAAGCACTATTATATGGCTGTACATAATCCATATACACATATATGTATATATGCACTATATACTATTACATACAATTAGGGTACCCATACAGCTGTATATATATATATATATATATATATATATATATATATATATATATATATATATATATATATATATATATATATGCACTATATACTATTACATACAATTAGGGTACCCATACAGCTGTATATATATATATATATATATATTATCATATGGTCATTAATGTACAGTATGGGTTGTTGTTACATATTGTAACCCAAATGATAGGTACAAACAATGACCATGTTAATCTTTATGGTATCATAGTACAACTTTCCCATAAGCTCATGATATACAAGTAACAATGGCTGATGATATTGCATAAATGCCCATTGTAGTAACCTATATTGTTTGTGCTAAGGGCACTACTGGTAATATGAACACTCATGTCATACAAAGGGTTATTGGTAACCTCTTACAATGGGTAAGGTCATATGGTAAGGTATAGTTAAACAGGGTAACTATTATTGTATGATATATTGTTACATTGGACGTACATATAATACTGTTATTATATACGTACATATAATAGTTATTATGCAATACATGTATAGTGCATATGGCCATTTATAATGGTCCAGTAGTGCCCCTATACATTAAGAACACTGCTACTAATATAATATATGTTACATATATTTTAATTATGAAACCTTAGGGTTGAGGCGCATGCGTCCCTGTGCGCCTCACTTGGTAGAAGCGTACGCCTCATGGACAGTTTAGTTTTTTTAATTAAAAAAATTAAAATTAAATAAAAATAGTAAAACTTCACACGTAGCCCCTAATTAACCACGTTTGTATCCATAAATCCCCTATTTTCAATCCAAATCACCTGTGAAATTCAACCACCGTTGCTGCACACTGTGAAATTGCTAGAGGCTGGATGCTAGAACTGCGGCTGGTGGAAATTTGGAGCCATCGCCCAACATCAGAAATCCTTTGCAACTTTAAGTTTCTTTCAATCTCTTTCTCTCCATGGATGATATGTTCCTCTTTGAGTCTCTTTCTCTCCATGGCTAGGGCTGACCATGGCCACCCTCTCACTCCCTCAGCTCTCTGGCGGCCAGAGATGCCGTCTGTCGGTGTATGTTGCTGAGTGCAAATGGTGAATAAATTTTACAACGAAAAGAAAATAGGTTTTCCGCCAAAGAGCCCCTGCCTTATGGCTTTGTTGCAAAATGGTATCTGAATTTGTGTGGTTTGCAAATTAGTACCGATCTTCATATCTTGGGTGTATTTCCTTCTTCTTTAATCGAGCTCTATCTTTCCTGTATGCGTCGCCCCATTTCCTGTACACGTCGCCAAGCATTGGTGGTACTTAAGGGTTTGCATTCGTTGTGTGTTGTTCTTTATTGATATGCTTAGTATTGTAGTTTTATAAATATTATATAATTCACAAATTTGTCCATGAAGCTTACGCTTCAATTAATGCCTCGCCTCGTCTCATGAGAGGCTCAACTCCTTGCGTCGATTTCGGGCCTTTTACAACATTGCTCAAAACAATATATATATATATATATATAACTCCTATACAGTAACATAATATGGTTATATTTAGGTCCTACAAGCCCTCCTCCCTGAGCACCCAGGCGATTCCACCCTATGTTTTTTAGAAGGTAAGACTGAAAAGATAAAACTAAAAACAGACACATAAAGTTACCTTGCATCTTCAATAGGCTGACCATATATGCAGTGGTATAAGCTGAGATAGTAGCTTTTTCATGTGAAAAACAAGCAATTTCCTAAAACTATAAGAACGTTTGGCACCATGAATCTACTATGGTTATTCCTAATCCTCTCTTAACTTGTTGATTCACTTTTGGAACTTCTACGGATAGCACCTGTGGATTTTAAAAACAACCCCACTTATATGTGGTTGAAATTAGTCCAATTGCAGGAATTAAGAAGCTACATTCACATAAATACATTTTCAAAATAAATGATAAAACACATAGTGGAGGAAAACACATGGAGTGAAGCAAGCATGTTATAAGTTCAAGTAATCACTAAGAAGTAAAAATTTTGTATTTGGCCCCACATAAATAGCTCTATCGTGCAAAGACTGTTATTATATGCCTCATTCTGATCAACCCAAATAAAATAATAAAAAAAAGGAAAAGAAAAAGACCCAGAAGACTGCTCACTATGACTGTGGATGTTTGAGTCCGTTGAAGTAGTAAACAGATGGATTCCTTGAGCAGTTGAGCAACCTTTTGGGCCTGTAATCTTTCTGTGTGTTTTGGTTCATATATTTTTTCGATCATGTCGATAGAAACTTAAGTATCATACACACACACACACATTGTATATACGGGTACGTAACTATATCTACATAATAACATTCTATGTTGCATTATATATGTTATGCATATATAATGTAGTACATTATATATTACATTGTACATGATAATATGTACATATTATAATACATATGTCTACATTGTACAATATATATGCAATATATGTTGTATGTGAAACATTTTACAACATATACATATACATAGATACCGTTTATTAATTATGCATACATATTATTTATGTATAATATAAAATTAATTATGTGTATATACGTATAGTATAAGACATAAAGATAGGTCAACTTGCAATGAGATAAAGTGGCATAGCATATATATATATATAATCATACATGTAGATACATAATATATTAAATAATATGTGTCATATAATATAGTATAATTGTATATAATATGTAACATTATATATACATATTGTACATTACATAATATGTTATAATTACAACATATTATATTATACACAAGTACATACTTGTACATATACGTTATATTTCACATAATATATATAATATACATGTATATTATACATGATATGCATGTGATATATGTCATATGTATATTATATATACGTAATATAACATATATATCGTATATATATATCGTACATACATATTATAATGTATATTATATGTACATCATATATATATATATATATATATATATATATATATATATATATATATATATATATATATATATGTATGTATGTATGTATTACATAATGTATATTGTATATATTGTTATATATGTACATATACACATGTACATATACATACATACAGTTTATTAATTATGCATACAAATTATTAATGTATAATATATAATATAATATAGGTGTATATACGTATATTATTATATATGTAATTATAACTATTAAATAAAATTTGTAACATGTATTATACATATATATTGTATTACATGGGTAATAATGTATAGTATATGTCATATATAATAATTATATATCTCATATATTACATCATATGTACATAGTGAAACATTCATGTTATATGTTAACGTATATGAATATTATAAATATAAATATATCATGTACGTCGAATATATTATTTTGATATATATATATATATATATATATATATATGTCACCATGGTACGCCGTACCGGTACGTTGGTACATGGTGGTAAGTTTGGATCTGGTTTCGGGTCGGAACCAGATCCAAACCATATCCAAACAAAAAAAAGAAAAGTGAAAACCTAAGCGGTAAAGGGTGGAGAGCGGGGAAAAGAAGAAATGACGAGGGGAGAGGAAAGAGCAAGGCAGGAGAGCAGGGAAAAGAAGAAATGACGAGGGGAGAGGAAAGAGCAAGGGAGGAGAGTGGGGACAGAAGAAAGAACGAGGGGCGAGGAAAGAGCAAGGGAGGAGAGTGGGGAAAAGAAAGGACGAGGAGAAAGAGGAGAAGAAGGGACGAGTTTTGTAAAGGGGAAGAAGAAAGGACGAGGGGAGAGGAAAGAGCTGCCTTCAGTAGTCTTTCCTTCTCCCCTCGTCTTCTGCGGTTCTCCTTCTCGGCTTCTGTTTCTTCGTTCGACCGGGGAGAAGAAAGGACGAGGGGAGAGGAAGGAGCAGGGGAGGAGAGCGGGGAAAGAAGAAGCAGCAAGAAAGGGAAAGAATAGAAGGAGAAAGGGGAAGGAAAGTTACTGCCCGTTCGAAAGATTCAAAAGATGTTTTCAAAAGTCGAATTATTGCCCGCTCAAAAATGCTGAGTGTGCGATGTGAATGGATAAAGATTTTTAAAAACTTTTTTCTTAGTTTGATAGCATAAAATGAAATTCATAGAAACCATTAATAATGCACTCCATGAGCATCATTTTCTTTATTTTAGTAGGGGATAATTTTATGTTTTTTTATGAAATGGTATTTTAATTAACTAAAAAATTAATATTATCATATAAAAAATACACCGTACCCATACCATGATTTGCAAAAATGCCATACCCTTACCCGTACCTATTTTCTCGTACCCATACCGGTACCGTGGTGACATATATATATATATATATATATATATATATATATATATATATATATCATTAAGTTATATATTATATACTACAATTATGATGTTACATATACATTATATACAATTATATATAGTATTTATGTAATACACATATATACAACTATAATTGTTATATATATATATATATAACTATACCTATTTATGTCATATAGTATAATATCATATACATACAACTATATTTACACATTATATACACAATATATTACATGTATGTATTACAATATATGTGTTGACAATGAGGCAGGTTTTTGAATATTAAAGAACCTGACCCCTCTTTAATAATTTTAGATAACTTTTTGGTTTTCATTGTAATTATGTTGTTTACCCTAATTCTCCCTTAAGTAAGGGTTAGGGTAAGAGATTGAATATAGAAATTACGTTTTTTCTTCTCTCACGTCAACATGGTATCAGAGCCAGCGGCGGTGGCATGATCCCATCTATTTTCCGGCGACTGGCAGACTTTCGGCGAATCTCTTTCCGGTAACTGTCAGACCTCCTTCTCTCCTCTATCGTCTTCCTCTTCTTCCTCTTTCTTCTCTTATCCTTCTTCTTCTTTCCTCTTTCTCCCGCTCGCTGGTTGGTGGAGTCTGATCACGCCCATGTGGAACGGGTGATCAGACTCCATTGGTGGAACGTGTACAGCAATCTCTATTGGTGGAACCTGTGCAACAGTTTCTTTTTTTTTCTCTCATGGAGAAGGCTGACCTTGCTAGAGATGGTTGTCTGACACGGCTGATGGTAGAACAACAAGTGCTGGAGATTGCTGCTGTTCATAGAGACTTGTTGCTGATCGTGGGAATGACCTGTTGTGATTGTGGAACAGCAAGAGGTGGACTTGCTGTTTGAGAGGTTGATGTGGGAACAACAGAAGCAGCGGTAGTCTTGGGGCAGTAGTCATCTATAAGTCTTTTCTTTGCAGCAGTCATTGTCAGCAAAAATCTCTTTTGTCTGTTAAGGGTCGTGTGGAAAGGGTGACTGCTGCCTATGTTAATAACGTCTAGGGAACCAAGGGAAATTCTGTGATTTTTTCTTCCTTGCCTGCACGCACATATCATTTTTGTCCATATAAAGTGAGTATATATATTCTGTTTTGATCTTAAATATGGAGCAGAGAAATACTATTACTGATATGCAAAAAGACCATAAAAGTTCTGGGAGTCTTCTTTCATTTGGGTCGACGGTGAAGTTGGATGGCACAAATTATGAAATTTGGTCTCGTGTCTTTATGATGTCCGTTAAGGGGCACAAAAAAAAATATGTTATTGAAGAAGAGGAACCTCTAACTACGTCTGAAAAATATTCTACATGGGAGGAAGATAACAATATTGTTATGGGGTGGATTATGAATAGCGTGCAGGCACACATCACTCCTACAATTGCATATTATACCTCTGCCAAACAGATGTGGGAATTTCTGAAGCAAACTTACTCCCATGATAAGAATATGAGCAAAATTTTACAGGTTGAAGAAGATCTTCTCAAGCTCCAACAAGGTGATTCAGATCTGGCCCAATACTTTGCGTCAGTCAAATCAGCCTATGAGAGACTAAAAGCTCTACGTCCCCCTAGTCAATCATGCTACAAAACTCACTTTGAGCAACACATGGTGGCCAAATTTTTAGCTGGGTTATCTCCTAAGTTTGTAGTGGCAAAAGCCCAAATGTTGACTGGGGCCAAAATTCCAGACCTTGTTGAAGCCTATAATAGGCTTAGTCCTCTGGCGGTGACACTTACTCCATCCTCAGCTGATGCACCCTCTTCAGCATTAGCCATTCCAAGAGGCCGTGGGTAGGCCTTAGCCATCTCAGGAACTCGAGGACAAGGCTTCTATAGAGGGAGAGGTGGTCGAGGTCCAGGAGGTGGACGTGGTAGATTTCAGTGCATGTTCTGTGGAATAAACTAGTCGGCCAATGATGCGAGGCTCTGAGTCATCACAGATCAAGGGTTCTTCTCATTTCCCAAAAGCCTCACATGTTGAAGATGATACTACAGAACCAGCTGTTGAAAATGTCACTGTTAGTATTAGCAAATCTGAGTATGAACAATTTCTTGCTCAGAAAGGCTCCTTTTCCACCTTAACATCTATGGTTGTGGGTGATTATGCTTTTTCCACCACTATGCAGAACCAAGATCCAAGTATGTCATGGATTGTTGATTCTGGAGCCTCCAAGCACTTCTGCAGTCAACCAAATTTATTCACTATGCTTCACCATTTTCCTCAACCTAGACAGGTGAAGCTTGCAGATGGGAGATTCTCTCCCATTGTTGGTTGGGGCAGTGTGAAAATTTCAGAATGTTTAACTGTGAATAATGTGTTGTTTGCTCCTGATTTTCCTACTCACCTTCTCTCAGTTAAAGGGCTGACTCATGATTTGAATTGTAGAGTCATTTTTTACCCTAGTTCGTGTTGGTTTCAGGAGTTGTAGACTGGGAGGATGATTGGTGGAGGCCATGAACAAAGGGGAGTTTACTTTCTGTCTGAGGCCGTGGACACAGCTGCTACATCAGTCCCATCCAAACCTACCTATCTTCAGTGGCATCTCAAACTTGGGCATCCATCAGTGTCGAAACTTTGTTGCTTGTTTCCTCAGCTTTCGGTGTCAGAGTCACTCCAGTGTGAAGCCTGTCAACTTGGGAAACACACTAGGAATAGTTTTCCATCGAGTCTAAGTCTTGCAAGTCATAGTCTGTTTGATTTACTTCATGTCGATGTGTGGGGGCCTAGCTGTACTGCTAGCCGTTCTAAATTTTCGTATTATCTGGTAGTAGTGGATGATTTTTCTCGTGTTAGTTGGGTTTTCCTTTTGAAGGAACGGACTGCTGCTATATGTATCCTTCAAAATTTTATTATTGAAATAAAGACTCAATTTGGACTTTCTGTTAAGGCTGTTCGCACTGACAATGCTCTGGAATTCAAATCGTCCAACCTTTTACAATTTTACTCAAACCATGGAATTGTTCCTTAATTTACTTGTCCACATACCTCGCAACAGAATGGTGCTGCAGAGAGAAAGCACAGACATTTGTTGGAAGTCGCTCGTACACTCAGGATACAGAGCCATGTACCATCTTATTTTTTGGGGGATGCAATATTAACTATGTGTTACCTCATTAATCGCCTACCATCCTCATCTATACGTAACAAAATTCCAATTCAAATGCTTTATCCTGATCGTCCATTATTTCAAACTCCACCTCGTGTATTTGGATGCACATGCTTTGTCCATATTCTTGGACCAAAGCGAGATAAACTTGCTGCCCAAACCCAAAAATGTATCTTCATTGGTTATCCCAAAAACCGACGAGGCTACAAATGTTTTGAACCCCTCACCCAGAAAGAGTATGTCAGTGCGACATCACATTCTTTGAGTCTCATTCATATTACCCACAACCACCTACTTCTTGCTTTGAAAATCTCCCTCAATGTCCTTTGCCAATCCCACCTTTCCCACTTATGTCCCTTCCGAGTCCATCTCCCACCCGGAGTCGTTTTTCAAATCCTCCTTTAGTCTACTCTCGTCGACAGGGACTCTCACATGGCTCTCCTCCATCATCCTCTCCTGAGGTAAGTGTACCTGATTCCTCACCTCCAGTTATCTCTGACTCGCAGGATCTCCCTATTGCCTTGAGGAAGGATAAACGTCAGTGCACCATTCATCCCATTTCACAGTACGTGACTTCTGCATACGTAAGTGACAAGGTGCAACAATTCATTCATGCTCTATCTACTTATACTACTCCGACTTGTCATCAGCAAGCATTACTAGACCCTAATTGGCGCCGGGTTATGGAAGAGGAAATACATACTTTACAGGAACGCCACACGTGGGACCTGGTTGATCTACCTTCAGGTTGTGATATTGTGGGCTCTAAATGTGTATTTACTGTAAAATACCATGCAGATGGAACTCTTGAACGCTATAAAGCTCGGCTGGTTGCAAAAGGATATACTCAGACATATGGTATTAATTTCTTTGACACCTTCTCACCAGTTGCTCGGTTAGGGACCATTCGTCTCTTGATTTCTCTTGCAGTTCACTATTACTGGCATATGCATCAATTGGATGTTAAAAATGTGTTCATGTATGGCGATCTTGAGGAGACAGTTTATATGCAACAACCACCTAGCTTCGAGATTCAGGGGGAGTGTGGGAAGGTGTGCAAATTGAGAAAGGCCATATATGGACTGAAACAAAGTCCCCGTGCGTGGTTTCATAAACTATCTGATATTGTCTCACAGAGTGGATTCCAGAGGTCACTTCTTGATCATTCAGTGTTTGTTAAGAAGGGAGCATTGGGAATGGTTATCTTGGCAATATATGTTGATGATATTATATTGGCGGGCAGCTATAAACAAGGTATATCTGAGACCAAAGCATTTCTTCAAAAGCATTTTGTCACAAAAGACCTTGGACAGTTGAGATATTTTCTTGGGATAGAAGTGGCTCGTGGTAAGGAAGGAATGGTCCTCTCTCAAAGAAAATACATTTTTGACTTATTACAAGAAACATGAATGTTGGGAGCAAAACCTACCACCATTCCCATGCATCCACGATTGCATTTACATGATGAGCAGGCAGAGCATGTAGATTCTAAGACGTACAGATCTTTGATTTGAAAGCTTCTTTATGTGACAGTTACAAGACCGGATATTAGCTTTGCTGTGGGAAAGCTGAGTCAGTTTATGAAGAAACCAAGGAAGGTTCATTGGGAAGCTGCATAGATGATACTCAAATACTCAAAATCTTCTCCTAGCAAAGGACTACTATTCAAGAAAGGGAAAACATTAGATGTCCAAGCCTACAGTGATGCAGACTACGCAGGATCTATTGAAGATAGAAAATCCACTACTGGGTTTTGCATTTTTGTAGGAGAAAAACTTATATCTTGGAGGGGCAAGAAACAAAATGTGGTCTCACGGTCTAATGCAGAGTCAGAATATAGGGCTATGGCCCAAACAACAGCTGAATTAACATGGGTTAAATCAATGCTCGAAAGCCTAGACATTCCAGTTCAACTACCTATGACAATGTTTTGTGATAACAGGGCAGCCACCTATATTGCAAACAACCCGATCTTCCATGAAAGAACTAAGCACATTGAAGTAGACTGTCATTACATTCGTGATTTAGTTCAAGGAGGAGTGATCTCTACCACTCATGTGGTCTCTGAGGAACAAAATGCTGATATCTTTACTAAAGCTCTTGCAATTAGTGAGTTTTCAAAGTGTTGTAACAAGCTGAGCATGGTAGATATCTATGCTCCAGCTTGAGGGGGAGTGTTGACAATGAGTCAGGTTTTTGAATATTGAAAAACCTGACCCCTCTTTAATAATTTTAGATAACTTTCTGGTTTTCATAGTAATTATGTTGTTTACCCTAATTCTCCCTTAAGTAAGGGTTAGGGTAAGAGATTGAATATAGAAATTACGTTTTTTCTTCTCTCACATCAACAATATGCATAATATAATGTTACATGTGTGTGTGTGTGTATATATATAATTATATATACATATTATATGTGTACATCTGTACATGCACACATATATATATGTTTTATAGTAACACATGCATGTTATAATTTACATACGATATAGATATGCACGTAATATATATATATATATATATATATATATATATATATATATATATATATATATATATATATATATATATATATATATATATATATATATATATATATATATATATATATATATTCATTACATATTTGTTATATAGTACATATACATGCCATGTGTGTATGTTATATACGTGTTCTGTCTTAATATATTATATATATATACATATATGTATTATATATGTATCGTAGATGTCATACATAAATGTCCATGTATCTATATAGATATATAGCACAAATAATTCAAACCAAAAAATTAAATAAATTTCCAACTATATACACACACACACACACACACACACACACATATATATATATATATATATATATATATATATATATATATATATATATATATATATATATATATATATAGAGAGAGAGAGAGAGAGAGAGAGAGAGAGAGAGAGAGAGAACCACACACCAGCTTCAAACAGATTGATGACATGTAGATAGATAGCTAAAACAGCTTAAAGCCAACCCCACCTTCCACTGACCTTGGCAGAAGCCGATTGACAGAGACTATGGAACTTGAACATCTACATGATAACGCTCAGAAAACAAATATGGCTGACCTATTTCCAGTACTCTTTTCAACGCCATTCTTTTCATCTTTGATATCTTTACCAATTATAGCAGCATCAATAGCGCCCTTATTATCTTCCCAATTTCTCCTTCCCATACAACCTCGGTAACTTAAAATCAAGACCACATTTTATCAGTAGAGAGCCTCTCAAAAAGTAACACTTACAAGTAACCCATGCACCACAAGTTAGACTAAACATAGGATATTCATAATTGGGCAGAATGATAGTCAGTTGCAGAAAGGATGTAATTGATACTTATCCACTGAATGTGATTAAACTGGAAAATAATAAAACAGAAAAGACAGACAGCCATGTACTTTCTCTTTCACGATCATCAATTCTTGTCTTTAGAATTTTACTATTGTAAAAAATCTACTCTATCGCTAAAAAGTGTGGCCAAGCAAGTGTCGCCAAATGCACCTTTAGCAGTAGTTTTTAACGACATAAAATTTTTCAAAAAAAAAAATAAACCATCCTAGTACAGATATAACCTGTTGTTTTCAATCTCTCTCTCTCTCTCTATATATATATAATATTATGTATATATATATATATATATATATATATAAAATATACAAATGTACATATGCATAACATATTATACATATATATGTGTACTATATTCTTCCTACAAACATATAGGTATTCCATTTATACATATAAGTGAATACTTTATGTACACATATAATGTGCTCTCTCTCTCTCTCTCTCTCTCTCTCTCTCTCTATATATATATATATATATATATATATATATATATAGATATATATATATATATATATATATATATATATATATACACACACACCAGCCACGCATTTTAACATGTGCTTCCAGTTTTAACATGCTCATGATGAATCGACTTTACAATAAAGCTGGGCATACAAGGAATCTTTTCCCGAACTAGACTTTACTTGGGCTAAAACAAGAGTGGAACCAAGTGCTCATCTTGCTTGCAGGAAACAAACACACCAACTTTCCAAATTAATTTGGAGCTAAGATTTAAAGCCTAAATAGGATTCACAGCTAAAGAAGAGTTCACTCCTTTCACTATCAGGTTGTTCATTTTAAAACGAGTTGGATTCCAAATTTTAAGTGGTTTTTCTCATCAGTGAAATTGCCGTGAGATTTCAGTTTTAGCTGAGCCTTTGCAAATTCTATCTTGTTGTCTTCACTGACTATCTGTCTGATATGTTTTATAGACTGATGATTTGGAGCTCGTCCAATAGCTTCTTTGGTTAGATTGTAATAGTAATGACCGAACTGCGATAAATGAAACAAGAACAAAAGCAAGAAATTGGCAGCAAAACCAAAAGAGAAGAAAATTGTGCATACCGTTGTAATCTTTTTGTTTAAGAGGGGCACACTGTGAGCCCCAAAGATAAAAATGGTAGGCACATTTTACTTTTCCATGGGTATAAAAACACATGCACACATCACATTTTTATATTTCTTACTTATTAAAAAACATTGCCCTAATTGGCCAAGTAACATAATAACCTTATGAAGAATGGATATTTACATAAGTGTACACATGTAGGACTAGATTGGATACAAAATAATCAAAACAACAATATACAAAGAATGTGAACATGTGTTGACATTGTGATACACCTTCTAGAAAAGCACCCCATCCTAAGATCAAAATGGCTCTAGTACCATGTGAGCTCCAAATATGTTGACAGCAAGGAAATGAGAGAAGAGGAAAGGGATGCCAAAATATATTCAAATGAAAGCAATGGTGCTCTGTTTCATTGCTTATATAAAAAGAGCAACGTAGTAATTGACCAATTACAGTAATGCCCTTATGAAGAAAGAGTACTTACATAATGTGTATACATGTAATACGTGGATGGGATTGGATTCAAACCAAAATCTCAAAAATAAAAGACAAACAATATACACAAACTAATATACATGTCTCCTAACAAAGTGAACCTAACTCGGCCATGCACAAGCTGTTAAAACGTCTATTTGTTGTTTTGCCATCACCTGACTAGATATCCATACAAAAAAAGTAGACATTGAGAAATAAGAAATAGAACAGTGTAATCACTGCCAGTGTTATCTATTGAAGAACTAAATTGGCACAGAAAGCAATCCTTTTAGGAGTAGTAAATAAGTAATATCACATTATCAACAACAAAAACTTGTTGACATTTTACTATTTGTTTGGCCATCACTTGACTGGACACCAAATGCAACAAGGGTAGACATTAAGAAACAACAAATATAACATTGTAGTTACTACAAGTGTTCTCTATGGAGTTAGATACTGACAGAAAAATCATTTATTATTTAATACTAAATCAGTTAGATCACATGTCAAAAAATAACTTGCTGAAATTTTGAACAGGAAAAAGAAAAACGGAACCTTAGGTTGCAGACCATATTATTATGTTTAGAACTAAGCAGAGGATATAAAAGAAGACAAGGTAAAGGGGCACGAATTGGAACAATCACCTTTTGAGCCAAACAATTGTGCTCATAGCATGATGGTCTAGGAGTTCAGCAAGTGCATAGAGCTTAATAGCAAACAACTACTAGTGCAATCAGGTAGGCATTGAGAATGATGGAAGATAAATCAAAAGAGTCAAGACACAATAAACCTAATACCCAAGAGTAACAAGGAGACTGTAAACAATGAAAAGGCTCTTACGTAATAGAAAAATATATAACCCCAACTAAAGAAAAAGCATGGTGACATTTGCATTAAACGAAATGGTAAATATCTAAGACCATCATTATTAAAGTGTGTGCATATGACACATATATGGGAATAACTTGCACATACTTCCAAAAAATTGGCAGAACAAATTCACACAGTTACATCTTCAAAAGATAAGGGATTACTAGGGCAGTGTATGTTATAAACCAAGATAGACATAATATGTTGTCTCCAAGTCTCATCATTTGGAGACCTTCTTGACCTTTCGCTCCTGGAAGATCTTAGTAGCAAAAAGAAGTATTACCTAATACCTGTCCTTTGCAAAACTAGAAACATGTGTGAGTGAATAAGATTTGATCTTCAAACTTATGCATGATCTCATATGTATGGTATACCACTATTGTTACCATATGTATAGTGTATAAGATTAACTGTATTATGGGCTTATCATAATAACGTATATAGCCTGCGCTATGTAATATATCATGTATAACTAGTGTAATCTGTTATAGTCTATGGTGCCTATTTCTATTGGGTTGATGCCAATAGAGATAAGCACTATTATATGGCTGTACATAATCCATATACACATATATGTATATATGCACTATATACTATTACATACAATTAGGGTACCTATACAGCTACTGTACATTAATGACCATATGATAATATATATATATATATATATATATTATCATATGGTCATTAATGTACAGTATGGGTTGTTGTTACATATTGTAACCCAAATGATAGGTACAAACAATGACCATGGTATCATAGTACAACTTTCCCATAAGCTCATGATATACAGGTAACAATGGCTGATGATATTGCATAAAAGCCCATTGTAGTAACATATATTGTTTGTGCTAAGGGCACTAATGGTAATATGAACACTCATGTCATACAAAGGGTTATAGGTAACCTCTTATAATGGGTAAGGTCATATGGTAAGGTATAGTTAAACAGGGTAACTATTATTGTATGATATATTGTTATATTGGACGTACATATAATACTGTTATTATATACGTACATATAATAGTTATTCTGCACTACATGTATAGTGCATATGGCCATTTATAATGGTCCAGTAGTGCCCCTATACATTAATAACACTGCTACTAATATAATATATGTTACATATATTTTAATTATGAAACCTTAGGGTTGAGGCGCACGTGTCCCTGTGCGCCTCATTTGGTAGAAGCGTACGCCTCATGGACAGTTTAGTTTTTTTAATTAAAAAAATTAAAATTAAATAAAAATAGTCAAACTTCACACATAGCCCCTAATCAACCACGTTTGTATCCCTAAATCCCCTATTTTCAATCCAAATCACCTGTGAATTCAACCACCGTTGCTGCACACTATGGAATTGCTAGAGGCTGGAGGCTGGAACTGCGGCTGGTGGAAGTTTGGAGCCATCGCCCAATGTAGAAATCCTTTGCAACTGTAAGTTTCTTTGAATCTCTTTCTCTCCATGGATGATATGTTCCTCTTTGAGTCTCTTTCTCTCCATGGCTGGTGCTGACCATGGCCACCCTCTCGCTGCCTCAGCTCTCTGGCGGCTAGAGATGCCGTCTGTCGGCATATGTTGCTGAGTGCAAACGGTGAAGAAATTTAACAACGAAAAGAAAATCTGTTTTCCACCAAACAGCCCCTGCCTTATGGCTTTGTTGCAAAATGGTATCTGAATTTGTGTGGTTTGCAAATTAGTACCGATCTTCATATCTTGCGTGTATTTCCTTCTTCTTTAATTGAGCTCTATCTTTCCTGTATGCGTCGCCCCATTTCCTGTACACGTCGCCAAGCATTGGTGGTATTTAAGGGTTTGCATTCGTTGTGTGTTGTTCTTTATTGATATGCTTAGTATTGTAGTTTTATAAATATTATATAATTCACAAATTTGTCCATGAAGCTTACGCTTCAATTAACGCCTCGCCTCGTCTCATGAGAGGCTCAACTCCTTGCGTCGATTCCTGGCCTTTTACAGCATTGCTCAAAACAACAGTGCTAGGTCTGGTATGTACATAGTATATATATACATATATATATATATATATATATATATATAACCCCTATACCATAACATAATATGGTTAGATTTAGGTCCTACCATACAATATGCACCAATAATGTTCATGAACGTATGTGCCGTAAATAACTAACCGGTTACATATATATACTTAGTAGTGTAACCGATGGACTTGAAAACGTACTATACATGTACTCTATCATATTATTAACAAGGATACTGACAATAAGCAGTATCTTATAATATATATATATAGTTCATATGATCTTTACACTGATAGGTTCTCTGAGGAGACAGACACAATATAAGCTTACACTACTCTCTAATCATAATCTGTCAACCTCATTGGGGATTGATCACAAACTATACCTTTCACCCTTTGCAATGTTTTTTTTTGCAGACTAATTTTTATATTATATACATATAATATATTACATGTATAGTAATACGCATTATAACATGTATAGTATTATGTACGTGTATACAACACATAGTAGGAGAATATTTAAAAAATACATTATATAACAAATGTATTATATAATGTGTACATATAAATGTACATACATATTTCGACAATAATATATATATATATATATATATATATAATATATATGTATATAATGTATATAATATATATATATATATATATATCGTACGCATATATCATGTAAATATATAAGATAATGTATATAATAAAACATGTGCATACATATATGTATATATGTACATTTACATGTTACATATATTATACATGCATAATAAAGGTAACATATTTCAATATATACAAACTAAATATACATGTGATACACGTATCTAGTATTGATGTACTACATTATAATATATAAATAGTAATGATGACTATAGTACGATAAGGACTTCACCACATAAAGGGTATATGCCTAAGACCTACACCTCTAAATATATACCATTATATATATTTACTAAACACCTACGATATGGTATTAACAAGCATAAGATTATATGTATATAAAATGTTATTACTATTACCAAAACATATGTACACAGGGTAATATAATAATAGTACACAGCATGGTAAGGTAATTACAACCTTAATATATACCCATGTTAGTGCACAATGAGCTACTTCTAGGCATAACATATTATAACATGCATGTTATAATCCAGTAACATACGGTCCTCACTTATGAACTACAATGTATGAGTTCACCTTTGTATTATAGTACTAATCTGGTATAAATGGTACGGATAAGTTGTACATTATAGGATATATATGTGATAACTATAATGTACAACATGTACATTAATTCACATTGCCCTTGTATACTTATAGTATATGTTTGTTATAACATATACTATAACTATTAAGGCATTGAGTATGCCCATAACATATAGTACTATATTATAACATAATATACTTATGATGCTTTGTTATATATACAAATAATATAATACTGGAAAATTGCTGCTTTCAACGTCTATCGTTGAGCTTGATGATACAAGGATGCCCTAATGTACAATCGATACTTGATTTTTGAGTTCAATTTTATTCTTTTCCTAAATAAGACACAAGGAAACAGACCTTTTATAATTTTTTTATATACAAACTTTTTTGTATTTAATATTAAAAATATCAATATTATGTCTGACAAGAAATAATTGCACAATATATTAAAAACTTTGTTACTTGTGAAAAAATCAAGAAAAATTTGTATTATATCTACATCTATGTTAAAATATGTGTCAAATTTGGACAGTGAAATTTGACTTCATTGCCTTCATTGCCTAAGTACCCATCGCCTGGAACATCGCTCAACCCTATCGGGTGCCAGCCCTACTGCTTTGTCCAGTCTCAGCGGCGAACTTCCTCGTTTCAGCAAGTAATCTCTTACTGTTTTATCCTCCGCTACTGTAGTTGTGTTATTGTTGTTGCGCCTGGGTGTCACAGGCATCTCTCCTTGTTGTTGGTGGTTATATCATTGCTTTGGGATGGCGGATTCATCTTCTTCTACTATAAATACTGGTCATAGTGAGGTTGGGGCTGCTAGAACTGAAAACATTCCTGTTCAGGTTACAACTATTCGTCTGACCAAAGAAAATTACCTCCAATGGTTTGTTGCGATTATTATGGGGATTGCTGGTCAGGGCAGGATTGCGTATGTTAATGGGAGGAAGGTTGAACCTATTGAGACTAGTGCTGCTTGGGATACTTGGTTTCTTGAGGACAACCAAGTCAAAACTTAGATTGTCAATTCCATATGTTTTGAAATTCAACCCCTTATTCTTCGTAAGAAGACTGCGAAAGATATGTGGGTTATTTTAGAACAAATGTATGGCCAAAATAAGAAGATTGTTCGCGTGTATCAACTAATGAAAGATGTCTATGCTCTACGACAATGAGATCTCTCTGTGGTAGACTTTTATGCAGACTTTTTTGTTCTACTCCTAATTCTTTAGGATAGAGAATTTTATCCAGATTTGCTTGTTGACAAATCTGCATTTATTTTAGTTTTTCCTTTGTCAGGAGTTAATTTAGTTTCTACACATTTTACTTCTGTAGTTCTCCTTTTCATTACTAAGTATTTATCACTTAGTGTGATTTTTCTAGATGGGCCAGAATTTAACTTAATCTTATCAAATTTTTTGATAAGATTTTCAAGTTCCGGACTAGATTTAGGCTTTTTTAGTTCTTCTAGAATCCTATTATATTTTGTCTCAAGATCTTCTTGTCTTTTAAGGACATAACATAATAACCCAATTACCAAGTTAAAAAGTTTGGGGTATTCCTTGTCGGATGCACCTGGACCAGAATAGGCATAAAACCCTTTTGCAACATTAAAACCATTAGTTTTAATTTTAATAGCAATAGGTTTAATTGTTGCTTCGTCTTCCATTAACTTAGGACGAGTTTTTCTAGGTTGGTTATCATGTTTTTAATTTTTTCAAGTTTAATGTTTATTTCACTAAACTTGTGATTCATATTATTTTCTACTAACTTTATTCTTTTTTGAAGATTGAGAGTTTGGCATTTAGGAAACTTATTTAATGATTTTATTAAATCATTAAATTGGGATTTTTGGTAATCCAAGTTTCCATTTAGGTCTATTAATAACTTGTTTTTATTTTGTAAAGAACTTGTAATAGAATCAAATACTCTTGTATCTGATTTGTCATTTTCTTTTAGGTGTTTTACCTTTATTTAATGATTTTATTAAATCATTAACCTGGGATTTTTTGTAATCCAAGTTCCCATTTAGGTCTCTTAATAACTTGTTTTTATTTTGTAAAGAACTTGCAATAGAATCAAATACTCTTGTATCTGATTTGTCATTTTCTTTTAGGTGTTTACCTAAAGAGATCATTAAATCAATTATTGTGTTAAAATGAGATTCATTGCTATGAAACTCATGTTGATAGGTTTTTCGAAAATAACATTTGTGAGAAATGTTAGATTGTTTATGTGGTAGGCTAAGGTCTAAATACTCGAACTTATCCATTATGATTAACCTTAGATGAAGTTACGAGATCTTGGTGTCTCTTACCAATTTCTCTATTTTGAATCCAATTTGTTACTTGGATTTTATTAGGCTCAGCAAAACTCCAATTTTTGTTGCCTTCTAGAGCATACAAAAATATTTTGTATGTTCTGGACTCCAAATACTCAGGGTATTTCTGAGTTTCAAATTCTAGAGGATCCGAAACCTTTTCCTTGTCGGATCGTGGCATTGAATTTTTCTACTTCTCTAATTTTGGGAGTAGATATTTTATGTAGGATTAGCTGAGCAATCCTATCCCTTTTCTTGATAAAGAAATCTTTATCAGAATGGTTAAAGAGGAGAGTTTTTACTTCACCTTGTAATCTGCATCAATTACTCCTGCTCCTACGAGGATTGAGTAATTAAGTGCTAGACCACTTCTAGATGCAATCTGTCCATATGTTCCCTTTGGAACTACTATGGCCAGACCTGTACTAACAAGAGCTTTTCCTCTTGCAGGAACAACTGTGTTGTGGCTACTTTCTAAGTCGTAACCTGCAGCTCTATTCGTCAGCCTAGTTGGCAAAGAAACAGTTGGATCAAGTCGCTGGATCCTAAAAGCATGTTTTTTCCTTTTATTTTATCAAAGAACTTTTCCATACTTAAATGAAGGATTTACTGGATTAACCATAAATTTAAGTATAGAACCTTAAGATGGCTCCGTACCAAATTGAGCGGGGATGTGGTCACAAAATCCTATCCCTTGAATTGGATCCAATTCTTCTAGTGGACTATTGGCCTATCTATTTCAGAGACATGAATCTGCATCCCTTCATGCAAAATAGTGCATTTAGGATAGGATACATTTGTAAATTTCTAAAAAAGAACTGTACAGAAATTAAAATCCAAAAGCAGCTAAAAGGAGACCATTCCTTTTGCAAAAACATTTATACAACTCAGAATTATGGATATAATCCTGAGAAAAGGAAGCCTACTAGGAAAAAGGGTAAAAAGATTGCTTCAAAATCTAAACCCAGAAAACCTAGTAAGAAATGCTTTTTGAGAAAATCAAAAAGCAAAGCTCCATACTTAAACAAGGGCAAACATGTCCTTCCTTTTATGTGTACTGCACAAGACTATGTCTTTGAATCCAATCTGATAGCACAAGACAACAACACAAGACATCAGCCTCGTTTTAAGAAAAGCCTTTATAATACAAACTGATTGTGAAGCTATTGTTAAGTTTCATTCACAGTTGATCTAGAATATATATGTGTGTGTGTGTGTGTGTGTGTGTATATATATATATGTATATATATATTCACCGACAATGATGGCAGCTGTCTACACCCTGCCATTACAAACAAGAACATACTAATGACAGGTTGTGCCGTCTCGCTCCAAACCTTGCAACAAGATTACAAAGTAACCAAGAAGGTACCCAAAAGTGTATGTGCCAATCTAAAACCTACAACCAACAAAACTATCATCATTAATTACATAACATCAACTTAAACAACATATCCAAAAAGGAGGGAGTTCTACAAACAAATTGTTTTTGGGAGATCTTCATACTCCATTTCATCAACTGAATGACAAAACAGAATCGCATACACAAAAAGAAAAGAAAGACACGATCAACAACAGCAGAGAGCTTTGCACAAACCCAAAAGGGCCAAAATTATATACAAAAAGCAGAAACGATATCGGTAGCATCTAATGCTCAGTTTCAAAAACACAGAATAGGTGCAAGTTCATCGAAGAATCTGATAAGTTGATGCCAACATTTCTTGATTTCTATTGAATCCTGATGCAACAAGTCTCTGCACTGAAAACCATCTCGCCTTCGAAGGCACCGATTTTGATAGGATAACACCTTCCCCAGGGACGGAGTAAAAGGTGGGCTGGCAGGGAACAGATTTTTTAAATTTATACATAATTCTAAAAAGATTCATTTAGCCTATATAAAAGCTTGAAAATTTATATTTTCGTTTCTGTTAAATATTTCAAACTATAGTTTGTTGACCTCCCTAAAAAAAATTCCTACCTCCCTCCTTCACCTTGTCATCTCTATCCGGAAGAAATAAGGATAAGTGATTCATGACTTAACGAATAACATTCATACTTTCTTGAAGTGTTTGTAAGTGGCCTTCGAGCATTTAATCTGTTGTGCAGTAAAACGCGGTTTCCTTCCACTTCAGTTTTTTGCATAGACATGGTTGGCATGCAACTGCCGATCGAACGAGCAAGCCCTACATGCTCGGGGATGTGTTCCACAAAGACTTTGATTCTCCCTTTGGGTGATCGACTGAACGTTGCCATGCATGTCCGTCTCTTACATCTCACGCATTACAATAGCTAGTTTTATTAATCCAACCATATGGATTAAGAATGCTTACATTGTAGATTTTTTAAAATAATCATGAACGTTGGAAGTTAAATTGAATTTTACAAAAATTTAACCTAACATTTCGTAGCTTTCTCTACTCATAAAATTCAATTTAATTAGACCAACAAATTTTTATGATTTTTTTATTCAAAATTCTGGCACATTATGCATATATTTAGATTTTTAAATGTATAAAAAGGAAAGTTGAGAGGCATGGTTAGAAAAGATAATCTAAGGAACTAATCGTGCATGCGCAGCTGCGCTTGTGTATGTTTGGTCTGCAGGGTATTTTGACAACTATGTGTGTAGCTAGAATGGTGACGACGTGTCCTGTTATACTTTGAGATGTGTATTTTTTATCAACATTCTTTGGATCTTAAGTACATATAGTAATATGTATAAGTGTGTACATGTGTGTGTATGTGTGGGCGTGAAGGTAATGTAAAGAGTTCATTTTTAAAAAAAATATGCTATTTCTAAGAAAATGGTAAAAAAAGCCCGAAATCTCCACATCATATAGTTCCAATCACTTTGCTACTTTTTTTCTTTTGATTTTTCTTCAAGGCTTTAAACTCCTAAACTGAAGGAAGTGAAAGGATGGTGTTACATTCATCTTGGTGACATCGACTTGGCAGTTGGCAGCAGCGTTCAGTTCACGAAAATAAAGTGACAGATTCAGATAAAAAATATTCGATCGAAACATGGTCCATTTTCATCTCAACATAACGCTTGCATTAATCTCACACCAAATTGTCCTCAATCTGATAAATTTGGATAGCCTTGAAAAAGGTGTAAGGATATAAACAAACGTGCTGGGCAAAGTGAGAGCTTGTGGCTCTCTCTTTTCTCTCTTCTTGGATTTTTCTATTCAAGTTTGGAAGGACACATCCTTTGGCCTTTCACAGGACACTATTATACATTGCATTCGTGGTCATGTTTGAACGATGGGCAGATTGGGCAAATGATTCACCTCATATATATATATATATACACTTCTGCTTTATCCGTAGAGAGGGGGGGGGTTGGGGAGGTTTCATTCTTCCTTTAGCTGCAGTTCCTCCAGGGGCTTGAGATCTAAACCCAGTTTTATGGGCAGGGCAGGTTCTTGGGTCTTGTGGGTTCTGGATCTAAATCCGACCCTGCTATTTTGGGAAGATATGGATCCAAATCTTGTGGGTCTAGCTAAGAAGAGCCCAAAAATGTTGTCTTTCTGCTGTCTTCTCCTCCATGGCTATTGTGTTGTCCTCCTTTATATACATACAAATATAGGTCTCCCTAAGCAGTAACATGCATGTCATATATATATATATATATATATATATATATATATCCTTCTTTATATACATATAGATATAGGTCTCCCTAAGTTGAGGCAGGGGATAACTACAATTAATTATAATAAAATTTTATAAATATATATATAAATTAATAAAAGAAATTTTAAAAACCAATTATCGGGTCTGAATCGGACTTATTGGGCCCACCCAGGCCGGCTCGATAAATTCCAAGCCCGGGCCCTAGTCAGGCCGAGTAACGGGTACCCGACGGCAGCCAGGCCCGATGCCCAGCCTTAACGTAAGGATATGAACAAAGGTGTCATACCTGGCACAGTGGGAGCATGTGGCTCGCTCTCTTTCTCTCTCTCTCTCCTTAGATTTTTCTATTCAAGTTTGAAAGGAGACACCATTTGAACTCTCACATGTCACTATTATGCATTGGATTCGTGGTCGTGTTTGAACGAAGGGCAGATTGGCCAAACGGTTTATCTCATATGGCCAGTCTCTCTCTCTCTCTCTCTATATATATATATATATATATCTATATATAGATATATATATATATATATATATAGAGAGAGAGAGAGAGAGAGAGAGGTCAGCTGAAGCCGTGGATAAGCATAGAGAAAATTGCCGTAAAAGAGGGAGTACTCGATGAGGATATAGGTAGGCGGCAAATCATTGAAGCACGGGTTGATTAGTGGTGGACCAAAAAAGAGGTGCTTCCTTCAAAATGGCCACCTAAAATCTGGGCTTCAAACTCTAGAAACAAAAAAAAATGGAACAATGCTTAAATTTTTAAGTGAATCTAAAAGAAAGGACATGGGGAAAAAGGGATCCAAAAGTCTGGACCATTTATATATCTTGGTTGTTATCAAACGAAAAATTAAGCTTTTAAATTATTTGTCACAGTCCAGTTGTTTGTTTTTCAGCTAAGACCAGGTTAGCATGTTCTTGACAACAAGAATAAGGACACAGTGTTATGCGAATCTGTCTCAAATTTGGATCCGTTTCCGAACTTTACCTGTTGATATGCATACTTCTAAATTATTTTTAAAATTCAAAAAATATGATGCCAATACATTAAGCCGATATGTAGCGATATGCACCGGCCAATTGGCGTTATAAATCAAGACGATAAGGATATTCATGATACTGATATTGGAGTATATGTTAACGTCTTTCACATTTGTATTTGGCCAATACGTGATTAGCATAAGTTTGAGCTCCATATGTGTCCATGCAGCCTATCTCAATAGTGGTGTCTGCGTTGCCATAAAGAATGAAAGCATAGAAACTAACTTTAAAAAAGATGCATTGTGATTCATTAAATATTTTTGCAAGTAAACAAAAAAGTCTTTTTTTCCCATATTCAAGTGGGGCCTTCGCCATTGAGGATAGCATTGCACACAAGCTGACTCGAGCTCGAATTTGACTCTTAAAAAACTTGAGCTTGAACTCGAATCAAGCTCAATAAAGCTGGCTCGAGCTTGAATTTGACTCTTAGCAAACTTGAGCTTGAACTCAAGTAAAGCTCAATAAAACAAACTCAAGCTTGAGGTTGACTCGTTTAACTTGTTTCTGTTAAGCATGTCTCCTTCTTTTAACTTGTTTAACTCATTAACCCGTTTAACTTGTTTAGTTGCTACTTATTTAACTATTCTTTCATTATATAATTCAACATTCATGATGAAGTCGAGTTCTTATAACTTGAACTCGACTCCTATACATTTGAATCAAGATATACATTTGAACTCAAAGCCTGAGACGAGCTCAATTCAAGTTTTAATGGGCGAGATCAAGTCAAATTTGAGCTGGTTCAACTAGTTGTGCAGTGAGGGGCTCATTGGCAAGATAACAAACACAAAAAAGATGCGAAGCGCTTGCGTCATACACTCCCTACTCAAATAGCACTACCAAAAATTTAGATATAGTTCAACGTCATCAAATCAATGCACAGTCAGCATAGAGCTTTTATTTGCTAAAGCACAAGATACAGTTACCCATGCGATCAAACTCATCGAGTGCCTATCCTAAGGTAAGACTTTGCCTTCCAACATATTGACTAATTATATGTAAGACTTTGCCTTCCAACATAGTGATTAATCACACACAAGACTTTGCCTTCCAACAAAGGAAGAATCATGACTTCACATGCTTCATTTTCTACTACTAATACATTTTAGAGAAGTTCTCTTGAAGTCCATCTAAGACCAAATGCTAAAAATATCCTTTTGGAAGACTGTCACTTAAATTTTCATTTGAAATAATTTGTAGAAAAAGGTCATGGACACCAACTTTTGACTAGGTTTTATTTGAATGAAATTTGCCAAAGTTTTAAAAAGTATCTTAACGTGATCATTGGGATAAACATCGTTTCATGTAATGTTCTTTTAATCATATAAAAGGAAATCAATCGATGGTGAGGAAGTTAGGATTTGATATTCTTCACTTAGTAAATTTTGTGTCTCAATGCAATATTATTATGGTAAAGGTAGGAATACCATCCAAATAATCGAATGTGTCCTTGCCATATATGTAAATGAATGACCTCTCTTCAAAGGCTCAATTATACTTATAAATATTATTACAACATGCAAAAAGTTAAAAGAATATAAGTTGTGCTTATCTCCTTCTCACAGTCATTTTTCATATTCCTTCACACTAATGAACACCTATGCTTTTAGTTGCAATCAAACTCTTAGTGGCCTCTCCCATCAACCATCTTTTTCTATCTCAAAAGGGAAGGCGTAACTCTATTGCAACTCACTATTAAGGTCCCAATCACATTTTTCTTTCAAATGCACATATATCTTTTAATTTCTTTCTAACTTATTCACCTGATTAAAATGTTATTCTATCACTTATATCTTTTTTCCAAGCCATTCCGTGATTGCCTCATGCAAAAGGTTGAGGTTCTAGAAATTGAATAAGTTGAGTGTCATTTTTGTCTGATGCAGGATTCAAGGTCATCCATTGCACTGCATTATGATTGGAGGTGTCTTATGGAAGGAGGCTGTCACGCATGTCACAAAGCCTCATTCACTTGCAGGCAGAAAATACATTCAAATTAAATAGGTTATCTTTATGGACACTATTTAGCACAGTAGCACATTTTCCTTTATATCTACAGACGTTAATAAATCAGATCTAGATCCAACATCTGACCGGACCTCATCCAAGAAATTAGATATGGAAAATGATTTTATATCCAATTGAAAAATCTGATCGAATTTGGATTTAGGAAATGACATCTGTTCAGATTTAAATTTGGACATAAGTAAATGTCCAATTGGTTTCATATTTGGATTCACATCACATTTAATTTTAAATAAATATCCTATATCCAATGTCTGTGCATTTTAAAAGTTGCATCTTAACAATTTGTTATATGGTCTGGATTCAGTTGAAAAGTATGATATGAATGTGAATATGAAAAACAGATTTGGATTGGATTCTTACTCAAATTCATATATGGTATAAGATTTTTCTTAATTTGTATTCAACTATGATGGCCAAGGGGCTTTCCATCTAAGATGGACATGATTGATGGTGTCCAATTATATATATATATATATATATATATATATATATATATATATATATATATATATATATATATATATATATATATATATAAAATTGTATGTTGTTGGATCAGAAAACATGTTGAAGTGAACATTGCAAACACACTAGTATAAACAAATTCATTGGTTCACATGCTATCTAAATAGAGAAGTGTTAGCCTGACCCAATTTGCCCTTGAACCATCAATTGGATCAAGCTTGACTAGACACTCTCAATCAACCAAACTCAAGTTTGATTGAGTTTGACTCAGGAAGAAAACACAAAAAATAAATTTTGTTTGCAAGGTGAGGTCAAACATTCGGTCGAACAAGTGGCAGGTCATTGGTCACGGTAGTTTTTTTTTTTTAACAAGTGAACAGTTAAAAAATTGTAGTACTTTCTTATTTAATTTTCTTAACGTCAGCCAATCTTTGACAGGGAGGTGAAGGGTAGCGAGACCATCGTCACGACACCATTGTGGATAAGATCGTGTTGGGGGAAGTAGAGGCCCGGCTCCACCGCTGCTGGATTCCAACGAAAAAAGGTGAAAGAGCAATAATGTGTAAGAGTAGGGCTATTACTGTAAGTCCCACTTTTTCGGTCCGTAGGTGGGTTGTTATAAAGGAAAAGGTAAAACAGGAATCAGCAATCGAGAGAGAGAGAAATTAGGCATCTATAAAAACCCAAAAAAAGAAAAGCATACAAAAAAGAAAAAGAGTAGAGAGGATTTTTGTTCTACGTCCACATCGCCCACTGATTCGGAATCCTCAATAAGCCACTGAGCGTCGAGCGAGGCCCACAGCCACAGTGCCGCCGAACGCCCGCCCCATTTCCCTTCTTTTCCCTTTCAAAAACCGAACGACGCGGACTGCAGAAGGAACCGACCAAACAACAAGCGCCGCGCCGCCTTCATTCTGTATTTCCCTTCGCTTCCCTTTCATAAAATACCGAACGATGGGGACTGAAGAAGGAACCGACAAAAAAAAAAGAACGGATTTAATTCTGTCTTGTTTAGAAAAGGATACTGGTAGGGTCGGGCTCATCCCAAATGTGGCGCAAGATGATCTTCCAAGATTCTTGCTTGAGATCACCTTCCAAGATTGTCGCCCGGGTTACCTTCCACTTTTAGTGCGAGCTCAAATTCCTTCAATCTCCACGTGGAAGATCTCCCTTGATTGTTGGTTATTGATCTCCCGAGATTCTTGCCTTTAGTGGATTGCGTTTAGGTGCTATGCACCTAATCTTCCGAGATAATCTCCTTCCTATTTCGTTGGAGGGAAATTAAGAAGGGTATCTCGCCAGGGACGAGCTGGTCTCACCCCACGTGTCTTCGCCTCCAGCTGCCACGTTACCTCTTCCCTTATTGATGGAGTCCAAATACAATGTATCTTGAAGCGTAGAAGATTTCCCTTCCAAGATTGTCGCTAAAGATATGGAAGGTAGGACGCGCCAAAAGCTTCCTTTTCGGGAACGGTTGGACACTTGGCGCGCCTCCCTTGTGTCTTGCGGTGCCTTCCACAAATGTCACCCTAGCTGGCGGCTCCTTCCTCCCTGCATTGACACCTGGCCTCCCGAGATCAGCTGCGGATCTCACTTGCCCAAAAATGTAGCCAAAGGATTTGGAAAGGAGACGGCGCCCAAATGTTACCTTTTTGGCACACCAGAAGTTCCCGGTGACTTGGTGCTTGCTATCGCCTAGGCCGTTCTTCGCGAAACCAATGTGTATCTTCTTCTTTCTTTGCGTGGAATCACCTTATATGGTCCATTCCCATGTCCAAGATGGTCTCACCGTGATTTCTTGAGGATGGGATTCTGATTTTGCCGGCGAAATTCCAGAGATGGACCGCGGATGAAAACTAGAATCGATCGACTCTTCTTGTGTCGTTTCCTTGAGTGATTTCTCAACTAGAAAAGCCTCAATGCCTAGGATCTTCTAAGACACGTAAAACTTAGTTTAAATCAAGTTTCAACCGTGGAAAAGAAGGGAATCTCGGCTGTGACTCGAGACTTCTCCTCTTCTTGTAAGTCAAACCTTGGATCAAACCAAACCAACGTAGTTGGTTAGCTTTCACCTTAGGAATCCAAGAACTAACCTTGTATGAGGAAACCGTGGGTTTGCTGTCCTTCCTTGGATGAAGACGCAGCCTCCTTGTTCAACTTAGGCCTCTAATATCTCTGATGTAGCAGAGATATTGCACCCAAGACGTGGCTGGGTAGATGTGAAGATGAAGACGATGATAACTCCTAGGGCCGTGGCTCACCTAAGAGAAAGCCCTCACCTTCTTCTTCAACGAGAATTGATGTAAATGAAAGAGAGGGGAGATAGTGAGGAGTTGGGAAGGAGACGAGAGGAAGACGTGAGGGGGAAGGGGAAGTAGAGGGCCAGCATGCTGGTCTTGGGAGAAGAGATTGGAGGGAACGTGAGAGAGAGAGAGAGAGAGAGAGAGAGAGACACGAGAAGAGAGAGAGAGAAATAAGGAGAGAGAGAGAGCAAAGAAGCAAATGACCTTGATTTCCCAAAATTCCTTCCATTTACACATGAATCAAAACCTTATATACATGAGTACATAAATCTGGTTCCCATGCATGGAACCAGCCCAAATCCAAATCCAGAACATGCTAAAGCAAAACGGATCCGAGGCACAACCCGCCTTGGTAAGTTTGAATCCAAAACCGAATTGGCGCAAACTCAAATAAAGCAAATCAAGAAGTGAAAAACGGCTAAGTCCTAGCTAGACGCCCCTTGAGCCTTGTGAGCTCAAGGTGGGGACCTCGTCCGGGTTGCCGCCAAAACTTCGGACTTGACACATCCCTTAACCTCATTGAGCTGAGCTCAATTCAGCCAAGAGACCTCCCTAGACTCGTCCTAGACCGACTCTAGAGACTTGGGTTTCGATACGACTCAAGAATGGACCATGGCCTATACCAGAAAAGTCCTATGGATCTAGTATCCTAACTCGCGGATTCCCCCAATTGCTGGTCTTCACCTAGTTCATTCATGTCCTAGAGCCGTTGCATATCCTCCCGCACCTCCCACTGCATTTGCTCTAGGCTCGAAGTTTAATTCCATTGAGCCGTGATCTCTCACTGTGGCCGTGCCTTTGGCCTTGGTTTGGCCTACTCGGACTAAGGCTCGTATCAGATCCACCCTCCTTAAATCGAGCTTGTCCCCAAGCTCATTATGAACTTGTTTCTTGGTGGCTCTGACGCACGCAGTCATCTTTCACCTTGTGTTTCCTCCCTGGTCCATAGTCTCTGGGTAACACCTTCACTGAGTTCCTAAGATGGAGGAAACATCTTCTTGGGCCTCTTGAATAAACCTTGAACATGGCCCTTTTAACTCTGAGTTTAGCTATGGTCAATGTGTCTGGACCATAGTCTCGAGGTAACTGTCCAATTCGCTTCATTGGTTGCCCAAGCAACCTTTCATCATTCTGGATCTCATTCCTTGACATGGCTTTACCACGGTCATGTGGTTGTCACTTTCTACCAGCATGTTGTAGTGGTTTTTGCACTTGTTTAGGACTATAATCCCTTGGGAGTTGCCCTATAGCCCTCTTTTGCAGCCCTTGTAGCTGCTCTATAGTGCCCTCCTGATGTGCGAGGGCCTTCCCTCTGTCGTGGGCTTGCCATAGGCGCCCACCTGCTTGTAGTACTTGTTGGTTGATGATGTAGTCTTTCTGTTTACAATTACTCTGTACTGCCCATTGCACCTCAGTTGTGCTCATGTCGTTGGAGTCAATTGATGTTGGTGACTCCGACTTGTAATCCTCACATGAACTCGAGGGGTTCCACATCTCTTCATTGCAATTTGGTGACTCTGAGTACTGGAATGCTCTCCATCTTTTTGGGTAGAGTTTTTCATTCTTATCTATGTGAATCACCTCTTCATTTTGTTGTTGTCCACCCTCCTTAGGATGTATCATCTGTTGTTGTAATAGAGAATGGGTGGACAAAGATCTTTCCTTGTTCTCATACGATTCAATGTGCCCACTCTTAGCCATTGGGCCTTCACGATTCACTCGTGGATCTTCTTGAGGAGCCTTATATTGGTTGAATGATGGTCTTGGCTCCAAAGTAATAGTGTGATCATCATCAGAACTGCACAAGAAATCATCTTCAAACTCAGAGAAGAATCCTGCTAATTCCTCTTGCACTTCCTCTTGCCACTTTTGGATGCAACGAAGCTTAGCATGTTGATCACTTTCACTCATCTCAATAGGGGCTAACCACGTATCCTCGCTCTGTGGATGATTCTGACAAGAGGGTATTCCTTCAAGTTGCTCCACCCGTGGTCCGATACCTTGGTCTTGGTGTGAGCACGTCATGTGGAAAGCTAACTCTTGGGTTGCTTGTAGTTGTAACTCTTCCACAATCTGTGAGCAGTCAGTTGAATCCGCTCCACCCTCCTTACGATCTGCCTTACCTTCTATTGTGGAGGGATATGATGGATGATCCTCGCTTCGCTGGCTGGACTCTTCATCTCCTTCTATTTCCATGGGATCATTAGAGTCCATGCTGCTTGCCTTTTCTACATCATTCCTTTGATCTTCAAGGTTAAGATCTTCTGGCATTTGACAACGGATTAGCTCCACCTTGTCTTCTGGCTGTATGATCTCAAGAGGTTGAAGCTTGCTTGATTCTTCCACTTCCATCATGTTGGGTGAAGCTAGAGCTGTACACACTAAAGATTCTTCTTTGTACGTATCTAATGCTTGGTTGGGACTAGACGCGTGCATTGAGTTTGTAGAGATTGAAGCTCTTTCTTCATGTGATCCTAAAGAATCTTCACTTGAAAGTGTCTCTTCAATAGATTCACACTCTTGACACTTGCTTTCTATTTCAGCCAATAACTCATTGGTAGTCCATGTCTTCAATGATTCGCCATCACTTGAGTTGTTGGATGGCTCCTCAACTGTAGCTTGATCATGAACACCCTTGCCCTTGAGGCTATTGTTCGGCACTTCACATTTGATTGTCTCTACCGCTTGGTGCATTTCATCTCTCTTGTTCCTGCTTACTTCGTCCCTTTTCTTAGGTTGATAATTGGTCTGAGGGACCTCGGATTTTTGAGTAAGGCCTTTAGTTGAGTGGGCCTTGCGGTAGGCTTTAGTGTTGTCAGTTTTCTTTGGAGGTGGTTGTGACACCGCACTCATGATGCCTTGGTTCTTGCTTCCGTTGCCTTTGCTCATGTGCTCCGTGCGAGGTGGTGGAGTAGCTGGTCCGAGTAGCTCTTTGCTCTTCATGTTGGTCGGAACCATGCCCTTGGACGTGTTGCTCCTTAACTTCACGTGAGGCTTCTCTTGTTTCACGTTGTCCAATATCTCATCCATCTTTGAGAGCGCTTGTCGTATCATCTCTTCAATGTTAGGAGATGACTTTCCTGGGTTACTATTTTCAGGTTTCCCTACTTGTTGGACGGGTTTGGGTGCTGGGATTTCTTCCAACACAAACTTATGACTCATGTCTCCTATTTGTATCACTTCTCCTGGATAAACTTGTAAAAGCTCACCCAGGTTGACTACTCTTCCTGCAACCCTAAGTCGACCCACTAAGGTCCTATTGGTGATCCTAATGTTACAGGTCCCCTTGTCCACTTCAATCACACAATGATAACCCATTACACTGACATCTCGTAGGATGATGTCGCATCTCGGGTTTTGCCCAATCAAGAAACTGATGAACTGTGGGCCGTAACTCCAATCTTCTCTGTGAACTACAATCTTCTCTTCCACGAGTTTTCCGTAAGAATAGGTGCTAAACACTAAATCAACATCTAAACTTCTGGGATACGCACCTTCTTCCATCATTCTTGCCTTCTCTTAAATCAAAACAAATGCTTAAAAACTTTCTAAGCTATCTATTTCAAACACCAAACTGAACTACTAAAAGCTGAAAACCACGACACTTGTAAATTCTGTAACTCTCTAACTCGATGTCCAAAAATCACGAAACTTGGTAGCAAAATACTAGACACGATAAGGAATCCAACGCCACCAAGATCAAGCTCTAACTCTGCTCCAGGAAAGCACTCGTTCTTCTGAAAGTCACGCCTGGGCTTGCTCTTCAACCGCGCAGGACTCCCCCAGTGATAGGGGTCCACTCAAAAAATCATAACTTTTCACCCGTAACTCAAAAAAATCTGAAATTTGGACTGGAGATTTCTGAGACTTAGGCGCTTCCAACGAGCCTAACCTTGACCAATTCCGACGCCGGAGCTGACAGCGACGGCCACCGGAATCCGGCGTAGTTTCTGGTTTTTCAGAAACTGAAAAAAATGCAGGCTGAAGAGGATGAGTTTCTGCTATGCTACCATCAAACCAAACTAACAGCGCTGGAATCTGAAAACTGAGTGCGGCGGCCTCTCAAGATGGCTCTGATACCAAACTGATAGGTTTGGTATCAGCCGGATAAGTTTGGAACTCTCCTTTCCAACTTTCACCCGCTTTTACCAAAATCGATCTTTCTTGCACTTATGAGCAACATAAACTCTAGAATTTGAACTCACAAGATGTAAACAAGCAACGGAATCCTCCACGTTGGCTCTGATACCAAATTGGTAGGACCTAACTCCGGTATAGGCGACAGCCCAGTCCTAGAGTCGATCCTACACCCAAGATCCTCGTAGAGGGTCCACACGGGTCTAAAGACGCCTAAAGATTGAACCGACACAACTCAAAGAGGAAACTAAGGCTAGACTCAGACCAAACACACTCCTTGTAGCCGGATCTTAGGCTCTAGGCCACCGAAAAACTACAGGAATACTGGACAAATGCGGAAGCGATTCAAAACTATGCAAGGAAAATAGCAAATCTGACTAGTCTAAATGAAGTACCTCCCCAAGGCTTGCTCGGGGTTCATTTGATGAATCTTCTGGAATTCTTTGATGATCTGCTGTAGGTGCTGTTGAGGATGAATTCCAGACGTCAGGTTGTAGCTGAGAAAATCAGGACACCAAGGTGGAAGGTGCTGCAACGCCAAGTAAGACGCCAAGTTGGAGAAGATCGCTGGTAAAGTCTTTGATGTCTTCTCTTCAACTCGGTTGCTGCTGCTGGTTTTGACGGAGCTGATACAAATGCTGCTGCTCCGGGTGTGGCAGTAGGCTCTAGATATAGCTGAGAGAGAGCCTCTTAGCTCAGCCCACCTGGCTGAGTGCCGTGGTAGCACACGGGATCCGGTTGCTTGGTGATAGCAACCTCAATTCGCTTGGGCGAGTGGATGAAATGCCCAAGGGTGCACACCAAATGCTGTAGTCGTGGCTGGGGATGGGTGGATTCAGCTTGGTCTTAGCTGAGCAATTACCTAACTACAGTCAATAGAGGAAAGCTCGGCCGTAGAGCTTTGTAATGATCCTAAGTGTGGCTGGCTTAGGGCCGGTTAGGAGCGATAGGGGCTTGGACGGCTTCGGCTACGGTGTAAGGGAAGATGATCTAAGGGTGTGAGGTCTGGAATGAGGTGGCTTAAGACAAGGGAATGTGGGATGTTGATTAGGAACTGGTGGTTAGGTTCAAGGATGATTGAACGAGTGGCTTGGGTTTAAATGAGAGAGCTAATGAGGAACTAAGGAGGGTTAGGGATCACGTGAGTGAGTTTGACGTGGGATCAAAAGGTGGACTCCTACACTTGAACCTAGGATAATCCTCTAGATCTAAGGCTGAAAATTCAAAGGTGGTAAGTGGGATGTGATGTGGCTGGGATCTGGGGATGGTTAATGATTGAATCACCTAAACTAAAGAGCAAATCCCTCCAAATGTGGGCACTAGTGGCGCCGGCTCCTCCAATGTAGTCAAATGTGGCGAGGTGGCGCCTTGTGGAATGATGATTCCAAATGTGGGGATTCTCTTCCAAATCACGTGCAAATCAAGGGTCAGATCTTCTCCTAAGGATCTGGATGAAGGGCTAGGAGAGACTTAGATGGGTAAGGATGAAGCTCGTACCACTTTTTGAAGCTAGAATGTAGGAGTTTCCCCTTAATTCTCGCCTAGAAAATCTCCTCTTCATGCGATATCCCCTTGGAGTAACTTTGGACGGAATTACCCTTGACAAGGATGATCCCACTTCGTGGCAAGTAAGGGCACTTTGGTCCTTGGGTGATGATGACCTGAATCCCCAAAATGTGGCCGGAATTATGGCAGAGGTCGCCGGAAAACCAGAAGTTCTCGGGGCTTGGAGCTTGCAATCGCCTAGGCCGTTCCACGCGAAACCACCAGCGTTCTTCTTCTTTTCTCGCGCTGATTTTTCAAATATGTTTCCTTGTTGGCTTTGATGGTATTTCACCGTGGAACGTGTTGATGGAATACTGATTTTCTAGTGAAAACTCCAGCAAGTTCTGTGTTTCTCTTTGAAGAAGCTTGGCCCTTACTAGACCAAATTTGAACTTTCTTTCAACGTTGGCAAGCGCGTCTCCTTTGGAATCCTTCTAAGACTTGTAAAACCTGGTTTAGAAGTGACTTCCTCGCAAAGAATATGATGGAATCTTGGCTGTGACTCAAGAGTTCCAACCCCTCCCTCGAGGGATCCAAAACTAAACTAAGCCAACACGTTACTTAGACAGTTCCAAAACGGGAACGAACTAACCTTTCTTTCTTGATTCACGATGGGTTGCTGCGCTACTAGAGATGAAACCGCAGCCTCCTTTGTGCGTCTAGAGCCTCTAACTCCTCTGATATGGCAGAGGAATTGCACCCAAGGCATGCAGATCCGAGGTGAAGTCGAAGTGTTGAAAATCCCCCTAGGGCCGTGGCTCGCCTAGAGGAATTGCCGCTCCTTCTTCTTCAATGTTGGAGATAAATGTGACTAAGAGGGAATGACGAGAGAGATGATGGAAGAAGAAGAGAGGAGAGGGAGACAAGAGGGGAAGAGGGGCCAGCACGCTGGTCTTAGGAGAGTGGAGGGGAGAAGAAAGACAAGGGAGAGAGGGATTGACGTGAAGAGAGGAGAAATGTGAGGAGAGAGAGAGGCAAAAATCAAATGATCTAAAATTCCCAAAATTCCATCCGTTTACACATGAATCAAAACCTTATATACATGAGCTAGGTGGGGTCAATGTTTCCTACTTTAGTCTAAGGCAAGTGGGGAGGTGGCGGCTTAGGACCAGTCAAGAAGGAGTGGGTTGCCTAAGGTAGGTGGCGGCACAAGAGGGAACCTAGCTAGGTGGGATGGGACTTGGCTGGTCGTGCCAAGTGAATGTGCCGGATCCTTGCCACGTGGCAAGATGGAGGGACTAGACAGAGAACGCTAGGGAAGGTTCCAGCGATAAGGATTAGACTTGATTTCCTTTCCTAAATGATAGGGGGAAAATCGCAAGGGAAAGGGAGAAAGATTAGGGGATTAGGGCCTGAATTCCTCCTCAATCTCACTCGGGATTTCCAAGGGCTAGGATGGGGACACGTGTAAGGGATCTAGGGTTGAGGAGGGCTGCGGATAAGGCAAGGTGGGCTGGAGATTTTCGGCTGAGACAAAGGAGGAAGATCGGCTAGGTGGCAAAGATCTTCCCTAAACGATAGGAGATGGAATCGGGAAGGTAGGGAAGGAGATCTCGCAAGGAGCCACCGGCTGGACACGTGGAAGAATGCGGGACCAAGATGGTGAGGTGGCTGATGGGCTGGCTGATGAGGTGGCAAAGGGCTAGGGAGATAGCGACACTTGGCGAGATGGAGGGCTGTGATGAAAAACGGATTAGGGTTGACGATTTCTAAAGAGACAAAATAGGGAAGGAGATTCGGCTGCTAGGGATCCTTCCTAAAAGGTTGGGGCTCGAGATCCTAGACTGATCTCGAGTGGGGCAGGTGTAGGCTGACTAGGACACGACACACGACTTGGGGGAAAGTAGCTAGGATGCTGACACATGGACAGATGGAGGGGCGCAGGCCAAGGTGGGGAATTAGGGTTGAAGGGCGAAAAGTGTACCGAAAAGGAAACAAGGGGGACGCGGCCAGGGCTCTTCAGGCAGCCCTGTTTCCGGCGGACTTTTACCGGCCAAATGAAGTCCGATCACTGCGATTTTTGGATATGTTGGAACTGGGATCGAGACGATTCCGACGGTATCAAGAACGCCTTCAAACTCCCGACGGATCGCCGGGAAATGGCCGTTGAACAGGCCGGTCTGCTGCTGTCCGCTGCAGAACGACGGCAGCGACACAGAACTGTTTCGCCACCGATTTCGATACCCAAATGATCTCGGATCTTAATGAAATTTTACCAGAAGATATCTGACCTTAAGACGATTCTAACGGCGTATTGTACGCATTGAAACTCTCAGGGAATCTACAGATCCAGCTCAAAGAACAGCAACCTGTTTCTGGAAATGACAGAATCGCGGCCGCGGAAGGTGTTCTGTTCCTGCTTCGATTTGACCGACCAAAAGATCTCCAATCACCACCAAATTTGGGTATGTTGTAGAGGACGTCAAGACGATTCCAACGGTATATAGATCGTCCTCTAACTCTAGGTAGATCTTCAGATATGGCTGTTTTAACAGACGGCTGTTTCTGGAATTCCGCCTGCCACGCGCGACCGAGAACGTGAGAGATCTGACGGCGGGAAACTTGCTTCGTTCTTCCTCTTCACCGTCCGAACTTCTTCAAGAGTGGCTTTGAAAGCCGTCGATATTGAAGACGTTGCCGTCTTCAATCTTCCCAGCGTAAGATCGGCCTCTCAACTTCTGTGTGGGTGAGAAGAAGGCACCAGAACTTACTTGTATCTTTGCACGAAGGGGGAATAAACCGTGGACAAAGGAGGGACCGTCGCCGTTGGGGAAGATCCGCCTAAGCCGTGCACCTTATGCCTGTGTCTCCAAGGACTGCGGCTCTTCAAGGTGTGTTGTGGAGGAGGAGGCGCCGTGGAGGTAGAGGACGCGAGGTGGGAGAAGACACCAAGTCTCGGCTAGAGCATGGTGGGAGACGAGAAGGGAGATGCCTCGAGTGAGGAGAGAGATGAAAAACGCCCAAATGGCCACTTTACTCAAAATTTGCTTACAATCTACAAGATCCAAAAACTTATATACATTCCTAGTGTGAGCCGGGTCTACAATCCAAATCCGGCTCTCTACCCAGACCCAAGTACTATTGGCGCAAGGCACAACCCGCCTTGCTAGGTACCTACTTCAAAACTCAACATTAACATGAATTTAAAGTGCATAAAGCTAAAACCGGGCCTAACACCCAATACGAAAAGCAAATGAAAAGTCCCTGAGCCTTGCGAGCCCAGTGCGGGGACCTCGTGCAGGTAACCGCCTGAAATTCGGGTTAGGGTCAAGGGCTTGGTCTCAACTCCGCCCAAGTCTTGTCTCCTCCTTTTGGACCGTAGCTGCTCCTCCCTCTCCGCCCACTGCAGCCATAAACGAGTTGCTCATAAGGTCGACATAGGTCCAAACCCAAACCGTGCCACGGTTTAGCCTCACAAGTTCACAAGGGTGTAGGCTCGATAGGTGGTAATCGACAAGCCCAGCTACACCCTACGCCACTAGTTAGGCTTGCACAGGGTCATTCGGCCATGCTGCCCGCTGGCCGCATACATGCCCAATTTTGGCATGTATCAGATCCACCCTCCTTACATCGAGCTTGACCCCAAGCTCGTCTCATGTTGTCATCATGGGTGATCTGCACCACTCCCATCAACTTACCCACGTACTTAGTATGGGGTCCGTAATCTCTAGGTAAGTGTTCTAGGGAGTTCTTCGGAAGAGAGAACCTTTGCCTCGGTTTTCTCATGTAAACCCATAAGAGGGTTCCCGCTTCCTTGCCCCTATCAGATGCTCGACCATCTGACTGTCGTCTTGGACCATAGTCCCGTGGTAAGAGGCCAAGTAGTGACCTTTGCTGCCCAAGAACATGCTCGGGCTCTTGCGGGTTCTCCAACACATCACGCGGTTTGCCTCTGTCATGGGCCTGCTATATACGACCTATTCTTGGGATCCCATATTGTCCCACAAGGGATACTGGCTGGCCTATATTAGTTTCCACGTCCAGCCATGCTTCGGCTGCGCCACTAACTCTTGAATCATGCGCAAGGGGGGAATGACTAGATCCGAGAGTTAAGGTCTCTAGTGGACTGGGTGATTCTCCCAACTTGGTCACACAATCCTCTAGATCTGAGCAAATGGATCTCTTCCAAGGCGTGGGAAGGAGATCGACTTTTCCATTATGGCCTGGACCTTCTTTGGCAAGCTCTTCATGAGCATCGTATATTCTTCTTTCTTTTTGACAAAGCTCATGGGTGGCTGTCCTCTGTAGGTTGCTCCTCACATCTTCCTTATCATTACCACCCTCCTTAGGCTTTGCCTTACCCTTAGGAGTGAGGGGCTGTGGTAATGTAGCACTCGAAGCACATTCAACTTGTGTGGAAGGCACAAGTTGCTTGTCCTCTTCGTCGAGCAGTCCTGTGACATGATTTTTAGGGACTGCGCAAGAGGACTCGGGTATCCAATCTTCGCTGAGGACTGTAAGAGGCTCTTTAGCATAGCCATGGGTGGTGCCGAGCTTGAGCTCGTCTCGTAGCTGGCCTCGTATCGCTTCTATGTCATCGTCAGGCCTGATGCTCTCGAGAGATGTGGGCATGTTTTCAGCTAACTCCTGCCATTCAAGCCCCATGTAGACTCGGCTATTCCCTTTGGTGCTTTCCGACTCGCTAGGGGAGACCAATATTCTCTTAGTTTTCGGTCTCTGGATTTTAATTCTAAGAATTCGGTACCCCTTCTTAGATTTCTTGGCCGGCTGGACTGCGCTAATTTTCTGTGAAGCTCGTAGGTCCTCCTTGGACAGTAAGACCACTTGTTCGGAACCGCAAACCTTGTGAGTTTGCCCCATGGTTGGTTGTTGGTCTTTGCTCGTATCACTTGGCGCTGTCTCATTTTCGTTCGACTCTTCGCATTTTAACCTTTCTCTTATCAGGTCGATCTTTTCAAGCACCTTTTGCGCCATTTCATCCCATGTAGGAGGTCTTGGGCTTTGGGCATTCGGCCCATAATGCTCCTCATAGGATTCCGTTCGCTTCTTCGCATAAGGAGAGGGTCTTTCCTCCAGCACCAAGCAACGGTTCATGAGCCCAACTTGGATAGTTTCCCCAAGATAGATTCGCTCCCAAGTTCGAGGTCTCACCTTGTGTCCAGCCACAATCAATCTACCCGTGTAGGTGGTATTGGCTATCCATAGCGCCGGGGTGACTTTATCTATGGCCAACTCGAAATGGCGTCCTTGTACGCTAGGGTGTCGGAACCACAAATCACACTCGGGATTACTACCGGCCTTGATATACACCCATCTTAAGACCAGAAAACAAAGGTGGGAAAGAAGAGAGACCTTCGGATGACCAGAGGGAGAAAGCAATGTCGAATCACCTAGGAAACGACAAAGAGAAGAAAAACGTCACAAAGAAAATGACAAAGGACCGAGATTTACCTTGAGGACGAGTAGGAAAACGCCATGGGGCAAGGAGACGTCAAAAAGAGAGAAGAGATTCCAAGGCAACGAGAGAGACCACCGCGGGAGAGGGGTGAGCCAGTAAAGACGAGAGAGACAAAGGGCCTTGCGCCCAACACCACCAATCAACACGGGATCCGGTTGCTTGGTGATAGCAACCTCAATTCGCTTGGGCGAGTGGATGAAATGCCCAAGGGTGCACACCAAATGCTGTAGTCGTGGCTGGGGATGGGTGGATTCAGCTTGGTCTTAGCTGAGGAATTACCTAACTACAGTCAATAGAGGAAAGCTCGGCCGTAGAGCTTGGTAATGATCCTAAGTGTGGCTGGCTTAGGGCCGGTTAGGAGCGATAGGGGCTTGGACGGCTTCGGCTACGGTGTAAGGGAAGATGATCTAAGGGTGTGAGGTCTGGAATGAGGTGGCTTAAGACAAGGGAATGTGGGATGATGATTAGGAACTGGTGGTTAGGTTCAAGGATGATTGAACGAGTGGCTTGGGTTTAAATGAGAGAGCTAATGAGGAACTAAGGAGGGTTAGGGATCACGTGAGTGAGTTTGACGTGGGATCAAAAGGTGGACTCCTACACTTGAACCTAGGATAATCCTCTAGATCTAAGGCTGAAAATTCAAAGGTGGTAAGTGGGATGTGATGTGGCTGGGATCAAGGGATGGTTAATGATTGAATCACCTAAACTAAAGAGCAAATCCCTCCAAATGTGGGCACTAGTGGCGCCGGCTCCTCCAATGTAGTCAAATGTGGCGAGGTGGCGCCTTGTGGAATGATGATTCCAAATGTGGGGATTCTCTTCCAAATCACGTGCAAATCAAGGGTCAGATCTTCTCCTAAGGATCTGGATGAAGGGCTAGGAGAGACTTAGATGGGTAAGGATGAAGCTCGTACCACTTTTTGAAGCTAGAATGTAGGAGTTTCCCCTTAATTCTCGCCTAGAAAATCTCCTCTTCATGCGATATCCCCTTGGAGTAACTTTGGACGGAATTACCCTTGACAAGGATGATCCCACTTCGTGGCAAGTAAGGGCACTTTGGTCCTTGGGTGATGATGACCTGAATCCCCAAAATGTGGCCGGAATTATGGCAGAGGTCGCCGGAAAACCAGAAGTTCTCGGGGCTTGGAGCTTGCAATCGCCTAGGCCGTTCCACGCGAAACCACCAGCGTTCTTCTTCTTTTCTCGCGCTGATTTTTCAAATATGTTTCCTTGTTGGCTTTGATGGTATTTCACCGTGGAACGTGTTGATGGAATACTGATTTTCTAGTGAAAACTCCAGCAAGTTCTGTGTTTCTCTTTGAAGAAGCTTGGCCCTTACTAGACCAAATTTGAACTTTCTTTCAACGTTGGCAAGCGCGTCTCCTTTGGAATCCTTCTAAGACTTGTAAAACCTGGTTTAGAAGTGACTTCCTCGCAAAGAATATGATGGAATCTTGGCTGTGACTCAAGAGTTCCAACCCCTCCCTCGAGGGATCCAAAACTAAACTAAGCCAACACGTTACTTAGACAGTTCCAAAACGGGAACGAACTAACCTTTCTTTCTTGATTCACGATGGGTTGCTGCGCTACTAGAGATGAAACCGCAGCCTCCTTTGTGCGTCTAGAGCCTCTAACTCCTTTGATATGGCAGAGGAATTGCACCCAAGGCATGCAGATCCGAGGTGAAGTCGAAGTGTTGAAAATCCCCCTAGGGCCGTGGCTCGCCTAGAGGAATTGCCGCTCCTTCTTCTTCAATGTTGGAGATAAATGTGACTAAGAGGGAATGACGAGAGAGATGATGGAAGAAGAAGAGAGGAGAGGGAGACAAGAGGGGGAAGAGGGGCCAGCACGCTGGTCTTAGGTGAGTGGAGGGGACAAGAAAGACAAGGGAGAGAGGGATTGACGTGAAGAGAGGAGAAACGTGAGGAGAGAGAGAGGCAAAAATCAAATGATCTAAAATTCCCAAAATTCCATCCGTTTACACATGAATCAAAACCTTATATACATGAGTACATAAATCTGGTTCCCATGCATGGAACCAGCCCAAATCCAAATCCAGAACATGCTAAAGCAAAACGGATCCAAGGCACAACCCGCCTTGGTAAGTTTGAATCCAAAACCGAATTGGCGCAAACTCAAATAAAGCAAATCAAGAAGTGAAAAACGGCTAAGTCCTAGCTAGACGCCCCTTGAGCCTTGTGAGCTCAAGATGGGGACCTCGTCCGGGTTGCCGCCCAAACTTCGGACTTGACACATCCCTTAACCTCATTGAGCTGAGCTCAATTCAGCCAAGAGACCTCCTTAGACTCGTCCTAGATCGACTCTAGGGACTTGGGTTTCGATACGACTCAAGAATGGACCATGGCCTATACCAGAGAAGTCCTATGGATCTAGTATCCTAACTCGCGGATTCCCCCAATTGCTGGTCTTCACCTAGTTCATTCATGTCCTAGAGCCGTTGCATATCCTCCCGCACCTCCCACTGCATTTGCTCTAGGCTCGAAGTTTAATTTCATTGAGCCGTGATCTCTCACTGTGGCCGTGCCTTTGGCCTTGGTTAGGCCTACTCGGACTAAGGCTCGTATCAGATCCACCCTCCTTAAATCGAGCTTGTCCCCAAGCTCGTTATGAACTTGTTTCTTGGTGGCTCTGACGCACGCAGTCATCTTTCACCTTGTGTTTCCTCCCTGGTCCATAGTCTCTGGGTAACACCTTCACTGAGTTCCTAAGATGGAGGAAACATCTTCTTGGGCCTCTTGAATAAACCTTGAACATGGCCCTTTTAACTCTGAGTTTAGCTATGGTCAATGTGTCTGGACCATAGTCTCAAGGTAACTGTCCAATTCGCTTCATTGGTTGCCCAAGCAACCTTTCATCATTCTGGATCTCATTCCTTGACATGGCTTTACCACGGTCATGTGGTTGCCACTTTCTACCACCATGTTGTAGTGGTTTTTGCACTTGTTTAGGACTATAATCCCTTGGGAGTTGCCCTATAGCCCTCTTTTGCAGCCCTTGTAGCTGCTCAATAGTGCCCTCCTGATGTGCGATGACCTTCCCTCTGTCGTGGGCTTGCCATAGGCGCCCACCTGCTTGTAGTACTTGTTGGTTGATGATGTAGTCTTTCTGTTTACAATTACTCTGTACTGCCCATTGCACCTCAGTTGCGCTCATGTCGTTGGAGTCAATTGATGTTGGTGACTCCGACTTGTAATCCGCACATGAACTCGAGGGGTTCCACATCTCTTCATTGCAATTTGGTGACTCTGAGTACTGGAATGCTCTCCATCTTTTTGGGTAGAGTTTTTCATTCTTATCTCTGTGAATCACCTCTTCATTTTGTTGTTGTCCACCCTCCTTAGGATGTATCATCTGTTGTTGTAATAGAGAATGGGTGGACAAAGATCTTTCCTTGTTCTCATACGATTCAATGTGCCCACTCTTAGCCATTGGGCCTTCACGATTCACTCTTGGATCTTCTTGAGGAGCCTTATATTGGTTGAATGATGGTCTTAGCTCCAAAGTAATAGTGTGATCATCATCAGAACTGCACAAGAAATCATCTTCAAACTCAGAGAAGAATCCTGCTAATTCCTCTTGCACTTCCTCTTGCCACTTTTGGATGCAACGAAGCTTAGCATGTTGATCACTTTCACTCATCTCAATAGGGGCTAACCACGTATCCTCGCTCTGTGGATGATTCTGACAAGAGGGTATTCCTTCAAGTTGCTCCACCCGTGGTCCGATACCTTGGTCTTGGTGTGAGCACGTCATGTGGAAAGCTAACTCTTGGGTTGCTTGTAGTTGTAACTCTTCCACAATCTGTGAGCAGTCAGTTGAATCCGCTCCACCCTCCTTATGATCTGCCTTACCTTCTATTGTGGAGGGATATGATGGATGATCCTCGCTTCGCTGGCTGGACTCTTCATCTCCTTCTATTTCCATGGGATCATTAGAGTCCATGCTGCTTGCCTTTTCTACATCATTCCTTTGATCTTCAAGGTTAAGATCTTCTGGCATTTGACAACGGATTAACTCCACCTTGTCTTCTGGCTGTATGATCTCAAGAGGTTGAAGATCGCTTGATTCTTCCACTTCCATCATGTTGGGTGAAGCTAGAGCTGTACACACTAAAGATTCTTCTTTGTACGTATCTAATGCTTGGTTGGGACTAGACGCGTGCATTGAGTTTGTAGAGATTGAAGCTCTTTCTTCATGTGATCCTAAAGAATCTTCACTTGGAAGTGTCTCTTCAATAGATTCGCACTCTTGACACTTGCTTTCTATTTCAGCCAATAACTCATTGGTAGTCCATGTCTTCAATGATTCGCCATCACTTGAGTTGTTGGATGGCTCCTCAACTGTAGCTTGATCATGAACACCCTTGCCCTTGAGGCTATTGTTCGGCACTTCACATTTGATTGTCTCTACCGCTTGGTGCATTTCATCTCTCTTGTTCCTGCTTACTTCGTCCCTTTTCTTAGGTTGATAATTGGTCTGAGGGACCTCGGATTTTTGAGTAAGGCCTTTAGTTGAGTGGGCCTTGCGGTAGGCTTTAGTGTTGTCAGTTTTCTTTGGAGGTGGTTGTGACACCGCACTCATGATGCCTTGGTTCTTGCTTCCGTTGCCTTTGCTCATGTGCTCCGTGCGAGGTGGCGGAGTAGCTGGTCCGAGTAACTCTTTTCTCTTCATGTTGGTCGGAACCATGCCCTTGGACGTGTTGCTCCTTAACTCCACGTGAGGCTTCTCTTGTTTCACGTTGTCCAATATCTCATCCATCTTTGAGAGCGCTTGTCGTATCATCTCTTCAATGTTAGGAGATGACTTTCCTGGGTTACTATTTCCAGGTTTCCCTATTTGTTGGACGGGTTTGGGTGCTGGGATTTCTTCCAACACAAACTTATGACTCATGTCTCCTATTTGTATCACTTCTCCTAGATAAACTTGTAAAAGCTCACCCAGGTTGACTACTCTTCCTGCAACCCTAAGTCGACCCACTAAGGTCCTATTGGTGATCCTAATGTTACAGGTCCCCTTGTCCACTTCAATCACACAATGATAACCCATTACACTGACATCTCGTAGGATGATGTCGCATCTCGGGTTTTGCCCAATCAAGAAACTGATGAACTGTGGGCCGTAACTCCAATCTTCTCTGTGAACTAAAATCTTCTCTTCCACGAGTTTTCCGTAAGAATAGGTGCTAAACACTAAATCAACATCTAAACTTCTGGGATACGCATCTTCTTCCATCATTCTTGCCTTCTCTTAAATCAAAACAAATGCTTAAAAACTTTCTAAGCTATCTATTTCAAACACCAAACTGAACTACTAAAAGCTGAAAACCACGACACTTGTAAATTCTGTAACTCTCTAACTCGATGTCCAAAAATCACGAAACTTGGTAGCAAAATACTAGACACGATAAGGAATCCAACGCCACCAAGATCAAGCTCTAACTCTGCTCCAGGAAAGCACTTGTTCTTCTGAAAGTCACGCCTGGGCTTGCTCTTCAACCGCGCAGGACTCCCCCAGTGATAGGGGTCCACTCAAAAAATCATAACTTTTCACCCGTAACTCAAAAAAATCTGAAATTTGGACTGGAGATTCCTGAGACGTAGGCGCTTCCAAGAGCCTAACCTTGACCAATTTCGATGCCGGAGCTGACAGCGCCGGCCACCGGAATCCGGCGTAGTTTCTGGTTTTTCAGAAACTGAAAAAAATGCAGGCTGAAGAGGATGAGTTTCTGCTATGCTACCATCAAACCAAACTAACACTGCTGGAATCTGAAAACTGAGTGCGGCGGCCTCTCAAGATGGCTCTGATACCAAACTGATAGGTTTGGTATCAGCCGGATAAGTTTGGAACTCTCCTTTCCAACTTTCACCCGCTTTTACCAAAATCGATCTTTCTTGCACTTATGAGCAACATAAACTCTAGAATTTGAATTCACAAGATGTAAACAAGCAACGGAATCCTCCACGTTGGCTCTGATACCAAATTGATAGGACCTAACCCCAGTATAGGCGACAGCCCAGTCCTAGAGTCGATCCTACACCCAAGATCCTCGTAGAGGGAGCTTGGGAAAGAAGGGCTTGGACGGCTTCGGCTACGGTGTAAGGGAAGATGATCTAAGGCTGTGAGGTCTGGAATGAGGTGGCTTAAGACAAGGGAATGTGGGATGTTGATTAGGAACTGGTGGTTAGGTTCAAGGATGATTGAACGAGTGGCTTGGGTTTAAATGAGAGAGCTAATGAGGAACTAAGGAGGGTTAGGGATCACGTGAGTGAGTTTGACGTGGGATCAAAAGGTGGACTCCTACACTTGAACCTAGGATAATCCTCTAGATCTAAGGCTGAAAATTCAAAGGTGGTAAGTGGGATGTGATGTGGCTGGGATCTAGGGATGGTTAATGATTGAATCACCTAAACTAAAGAGCAAATCCCTCCAAATGTGGGCACTAGTGGCGCCGGCTCCTCCAATGTAGTCAAATGTGGCGAGGTGGCGCCTTGTGGAATGATGATTCCAAATGTGGGGATTCTCTTCCAAATCACATGCAAATCAAGGGTCAGATCTTCTCCTAAGGATCTGGATGAAGGGCTAGGAGAGACTTAGATGGGTAAGGATGAAGCTCGTACCACTTTTTGAAGCTAGAATGTAGGAGTTTCCCCTTAATTCTCGCCTAGAAAATCTCCTCTCCATGCGATATCTCCTTGGAGTACTTTTGGACGGACTTACCCTTGGAAATGATGGTCCCACTTCGTGGCAAGGAAGGGCACTTTGGTCCTTGGGTGATGATGACCAGAATCCCCCAAATGTGGCCGGAATTATGGCAGAGGTCGCCGGAAAACCAGAAGTTCCCGGTGACTTGGTGCTTGCTATCGCCTAGGCCGTTCTTCGCGAAACCAATGTGTATCTTCTTCTTTCTTTGCGTGGAATCACCTTATATGGTCCATTCCCATGTCCAAGATGGTCTCACCGTGATTTCTTGAGGATGGGATTCTGATTTTGCCGGCGAAATTCCAGAGATGGACCGCGGATGAAAACTAGAATCGATCGACTCTTCTTGTGTCGTTTCCTTGAGTGATTTCTCAACTAGGAAAGCCTCAATGCCTAGGATCTTCTAAGACACGTAAAACTTAGTTTAAATCAAGTTTCAACCGTGGAATAGAAGGGAATCTCGGCTGTGACTCGAGACTTCTCCTCTTCTTGTAAGTCAAACCTTGGATCAAACCAAACCAACGTAGTTGCTTAGCTTTCACCTTAGGAATCCAAGAACTAACCTTGTATGAGGAAACCGTGGGTTTGCTGTCCTTCCTTGGATGAAGACGCAGCCTCCTTGTTCAACTTAGGCCTCTAATATCTCTGATGTAGCAGAGATATTGCACCCAAGACGTGGCTGGGTAGATGCGAAGATGAAGACGATGATAACTCCTAGGGCCGTGGCTCACCTAAGAGAAAGCCCTCACCTTCTTCTTCAACGAGAATTGATGTAAATGAAAGAGAGGGGAGATAGTGAGGAGTTGGGAAGGAGACGAGAGGAAGACATGAGGGGGAAGGGGAAGTAGAGGGCCAGCATGCTGGTCTTGGGAGAAGAGATTGGAGGGAACGTGAGAGAGAGAGAGAGAGAGAGAGAGAGAGAGAGACACGAGAAGAGAGAGAGAGAAATAAGGAGAGAGAGAGAGCAAAGAAGCAAATGACCTTGATTTCCCAAAATTCCCTCCATTTACACATGAATCAAAACCTTATATACATGAGTACATAAATCTGGTTCCCATGCATGGAACCAGCCCAAATCCAAATCCAGAACATGCTAAAGCAAAACGGATCCAAGGCACAACCCGCCTTGGTAAGTTTGAATCCAAAACCGAATTGGCGCAAACTCAAATAAAGCAAATCAAGAAGTGAAAAACGGCTAAGTCCTAGCTAGACGCCCCTTGAGCCTTGTGAGCTCAAGATGGGGACCTCGTCCGGGTTGCCGCCTAAACTTCGGACTTGACACATCCCTTAACCTCATTGAGCTGAGCTCAATTCAGCCAAGAGACCTCCCTAGACTCGTCCTAGACCGACTCTAGAGACTTGGGTTTCGATACGACTCAAGAATGGACCATGGCCTATACCAGAAAAGTCCTATGGATCTAGTATCCTAACTCGCGGATTCCCCCAATTGCTGGTCTTCACCTAGTTCATTCATGTCCTAGAGCCGTTGCATATCCTCCCGCACCTCCCACTGCATTTGCTCTAGGCTCGAAGATTAATTCCATTGAGCCGTGATCTCTCACTGTGGCCGTGCCTTTGGCCTTGGTTAGGCCTACTCGGACTAAGGCTCGTATCAAAGGCAAAAAGGAAAAAGTTAAAATTGTGAGAAACTTTATCATATGTTGAAGCAGGTTCTTAATGAAATTCTTCATGGTTTAGCTTTTAGGGAACTAATTATGTATTGAAAAATAGTTAAGATTTGTGTCACAAAGAATATTATTTCAATAGAAGTTTTAGGAATAGGGAGACACAATTACCAAAAACTCCACAATTACCAAAAACTCCAGTAGTGAGTTTTGATTTACGTCTGATGACCACCAAATTAGCACCTTAAGTTAATATTCATTACTTTGAGCTTGATTAGGTATCGCTCACCCCAAAACAAGCGTCCAAACTGCTACGACCCTTCTAGCAACCACTTCACACGTCCGATCAAGTGCCAATGCTCGAGATTGCTTGCTGCCGCTGCTCACCACACGCCCTACAAGCTGGTAAGAGGGGAAAAACGTCCATAAACTGCAATCCAACCCCAAAATGCCATAAAAAGAGTCAACACACGTCCAAATAAAGTTCAACACAAAATCTGTTGCTAGGAGAGACCCACGGTAGTAGTGGGAAAAGCTGAAATGAACAAGAGAAAAGGGACGCTGACAGAGAGGAGAGACAGAGAGAGGAGAGGTTCGGTCAAGGGGGAAAATGGCAGTGGGGGTGAGAAAAGAGAGAAAGAGCAGGTGGGGGAGTGCGGGTGAGTGAGAAGAGGGATCGTGTGGGAGAGAGCTAGCAGAAAGGGCAAAGAGGGTGGCGAGGGGGAGGAAGAGAGGACGTGCTGCAGAGAGGGCAGGAGCAAGAGAGAGGCAGAGAGGGGTAAATCACACAAAAGAGAGGGAGAGTGTTTACCAAAGCGTCGCCGCCGCCGCCGCCACCTCCGTCGCCGCCGCAGCCACTGCCCTTTCGTCACCTTCGCTGCTGCTCCACCCACCGCCCTCGAGCTTCACCAAGCTACAGTCGTAGCAGACGAAGAGGGGAAAGACAGAGAAGAAGGAAAGACGAGGGAGGGGAGGCGGAGTCGGGCTCGCTCACGCGTGAGGGGCTCGGGTCCGGGTCTGGACCCTGACCCAACCCGTCCTGCCAAACAACGAGCGTTACATCCTACCCTCCTAAAAAAAAAAATTTCATCCTCGAAATTTAGTTCATACCTCAATGCAAGAACAAGTGCGGATATCTCTTCCGCATGTCCTCCTCAGGTTCCCATGTGCTCTCCTTCAATCCATGGTACTGCCATTCTACCTTCACTAAAGGAATTCTCTTCGTGCGAAGCACTTGCTCTCGATGATCCACAATTCTAATGGGTTGTTCTTCCATTGTCAAATTATCTTGTACTAGAATACCTTGAAAATCAATCACATGTGTCGGATCTGGTACGTATTTTCGAAGCATGGAAACATGGAAGACGTCATGAACATGACTCAAATTTGGTGGTAACGCCAATCTGTATGCCACCTCTCCAATCTTCTCTAATATCTCAAAAGGTCCTACGAACCTCGGGCTCAATTTTCCCTTCGCACTAAAGCGAAAAACACCTTTAGTAGGAGAAATCTTTAAAAACACATGATCACCCACCTCAAAAGCCAATTCTCTACGACGAATGTCAGCATAACTTTTTTTCTACTCTGAGCAGTTAACAACTTCTTTCTTATCAATTTCACTTGGTCGGTGTAGTGTTGCAATACTAAAGGGTTTTGGATCTTACCATCTCCTAAATCGGTCCAACAAGCTGGAGATCTGCACGGCCTTCTATACAAAGCCTCAAACGGTGCCATCCCAATACTAGAGTGGTAACTGTTATTATAAGCAAATTCTGCCAGTTTCACATGTTTGTCCCATTCTCCTTTCCACTCTAAGACACATGCACGCAACATGTCTTCTAAGGTCTGAATAGTCCTCTCTGATTGCCCATCAGTTTGCGGATGGAATGCTGTGCTCATCTTAAGCTTGGTACCCAAAGCCCTCTGTAATTGCCCCCAAAACCTAGAGGTAAAACGCGGATCTCTATCCGAAATGATAGACTTTGGCACTCCATGCAATCTCACTATCTCGCCAATATACAACTCTACAAGATTTTCCAATGATTGACTGATTCTGATTGGCAGAAAGTGAGCAGACTTCGTAAGTCGATCAACAATCACCCATATGGCATTCTGTTGTCTTTTGGTACGAGGCAACCCAACCACAAAATCCATCGTATTGTCTTCCCATTTCCACACTGGAATATCGATTCTTTGTAACAAGCCTCCCGGCCGCTAATGCTCTGCTTTTACCTGTTGGCAAACTAAACACTTTGCCACATATTCTGCAATTTCACGCTTCATTCCAGGCCACCAAAAATTTCTTCTCATATCTTGAAACATATTTGTACTGCCAGGGTGAATAGAAAACTTAGATTTGTGAGCTTCATCAAGCAACAGACGCTTCACCCCTTCATCTCTAGGAACCCATAATCTCTGCCGAAACCGCAATGACCCATCTTCATCTTGATGCCAAAGAGAATCTATCTTCTTGCTTTCTTCCATGTTCTTAGCAAACTCTGGATCTTCCTTTTGTTTCATTACAAGTTCTTCCATCAAAGGATGCCGAATCAAGGCCGTCATCATTGCCTTGTTCTCATCACAAATGTAAGGCTGCCAAGCTATCACATCTTGCAATAATGTCCAAGAACGAGTCAACATACTGCACATTGTCGCCTTGGCATGCATGCTCAACGCATCTGCCACCACATTCGCCTTGCCTGGATGATACGATATGGTGAAATCATAATCCTTTAAATATTCGATCCATCTTCTTTGCCTCAAGTTGAGATCCCTTTGCGAGGATATATACTTCAAGGACTTGTGATCTGTAAACACCTCGAATGTTGCACCATAAAGATAGTGTCTTCACATCTTCAATGCGAACACAACTGCTCCCAACTCCAAATCATGAATGGGATAGTGTTGCTCATGGGCCTTCAACTGCCTTGATGCATAAGCCACTACACGGCCATGCTGCATCAACACACAACTATATCCGATCCCTGAAGCATCAGTGTACACCATAAAACCAGAATGACCTGATGGAAGCATCAAAATATGGACAGTAGTAAGCTTGACATTCAGACTTTGAAAACTCTTCTCACACTCTTCATTCCACACAAACTTCACTCCTTTTCTCAATAGCTTAGTCATGGGCGTAGCTATTTTTGAAAAGTCTTCTATGAACCTGCGATAGTATCCTGTCAATCCCAAAAAGCTTCTAACCTCAGTTACACTACAAGGTGTCCTCCTGTCCTGAACAGCTGAAACATTAGCCGGATCGATGGATACTCCATCCTTCGAGATCACATGACCCAGAAAGTTTACCTTCTCTAGTCAAAATTAACATTTTGAGTATTTGGCGTAAAGCTTATGCTTGCGCAAAAGACCTAACACACTTCTCAAGTGGTCTCTGTGCTCTGCCTCACTCTCTGAGTATACCAAAATATCATCAACAAACACAATAACAAAACGATCCAAGAACTCTTGGAAAACCCGATTCATGAGGTCCATGAACGCCGCGGGAGCATTAGTCAACCCAAAAGGCATGACCCTGAATTCATAATGCCCATACCTGGTTCGAAAAGCAGTCTTAGAAGCATATTCCTCCCGTATCAAGAGTTGATGGTAGCCTATCCTCAGATCGATCTTAGAGAAAACCTTTGCATTCTTAAGCTGATCAAACAAGTCTTCAATTCTTGGAAGCGGATACTTATTCTTGATGGTGACTTGATTCAACATGCGATAATCTATGCACAAGCGCATAGTCCCATCTTTCTTTTTCACAAACAATACAGGTGCTCCCCAAGGTGACACAATAGGTCGGACGAAAACCTTGTCTAAGAGCTCCTGCAGTTGCTTCTTCAACTCTTCTAACTCTGCTGGTGCCATATGGTAGGGTGCCTTAGAAATAGGAGTTGTCCCTGGTAACAACTCTATCTTGAACTCCACTTCTCGAGTTGGAGGCAAACTCGACAATTCCTCAAGAAACACATCAGGATACTCACTCACCACGGCAACATCCTGCAATTTCATCCGTTCAGCCTCATTGATCAACACATTGACCAAGAAGGCAACGCTTCCACTTTCTATCCATCGCTTAGCCTTCAATGCAGACACCATTATCTTATCAGTTCGACTGGCCCTACGAGCATGAAATTCCACAGGCTGCATCTCATTAGTCAACATCTGTATCTGCTTCTTCCTGCAATCTATAATGGCATAATGCGCATACAACCAATCCATACCCAAAATCACATCAAACTCACTGAGACCTAGGATCACCAACTGTGCGGGTAGGTGAAGTTGATGGATTTTCACATCCACATCAAGAACATACTCACGACATGACTTTTGAGCATGCATCGGGCTAACAACTTTTAAAACATACGACATTCTTCTAGCCGATACTTCTAGTGAGGTAGCAAATCGACTAGATATAAAAGAATGCGTCGCTCCTGCATCAAATAACACTCTAGCAATATGAGAACTAACAAGTAAAGTACCTTCAACGAGGTCGTGTGCCTGGAGCTCCTCCACAGTAGTAGCGTAGACACGTCCAGACGTCTGTCGTGCGCTAGAAGAACCGGCTTCATACTTCTTCAATTCTCTTTCTTTCTTCAACGGGCAATCCTTGATGAAGTGTCCCATACCTCTGCAGTGTAAACAAGCCCCAGTCACCCGATAGCACGGCTTTCCGGGGTGCACACGAGAACAAGTGGGGCACTTCTGAGAAGTCGGAGTGGCCACTGACCCCTGTGTGGCCTCACTACGGGTAGGCTGGTTCCGTCTGAAAGTTTGGTCATCCCGCCTCTCATAAGGCCTTGTCCTGCCCACAAAGTGTTGGCGCTTTACCTGTGTCCATCCACCTTGTGAATGCTGGCCTGCTTTCTTCTGATGATCCTTCTGTGTCCTTACCCAATCTTCTTCTATGCATCGTGTCATTGTAACCGCCTCATCCAAGTCACGAGGTCTACTTGTCAACACTTCGCTTCGTAGTCCATCTCGCAGCCCACACACAAACTTGCCCGCTCTGGCCTCATCTGTAGTGTAAAGGTGTGGGCAATACACCTCCAAGTGCCGATATCTCGTAATATACTCTTCTAAGCTCGACTGATTCTACTGCAAATCTAGAAATTCTTGCATTTTCTTGTCTCTGGCATAGACTGGAAAGTATGTGCTGAAGAAGGAATCTCTAAACTGCTTCCATGAGATTGACCCTTGGCCAGCGAACCGAATCTCACTAGTTGATTGCCACCAATTCTTGGCATCACCCTTCAACAAATAGGAGCCATAGTTCACTCTATCTTCTTCTGGCACCTTTAGAAGCACAAAAATACATTCAACCTCTTCAATCCAGTCCTTTGCCTTGTCATGACTGCCCCTTCCTGAAAAGATAGGCGGCTGCATCACCATAAACTGCTGATAAGACACTGCCGTTGCCTTCTCCCGAACTGGAGCACTGGTGTCCCCCGAAGGAGATGCATTACTCCTCTGATTACCGACCATCGACTGCACTAACGTGGTCAGCGTCTGCAACGTGGTCAGTAATATAGTCTGCTGATCCACTGGCAGAGTTTGTCTCGGTGGGGTTTGGGCACCCCCACCTAGCTGGGCATACTGGGGCTCTGACGCACTGTCACCCCGCGGAGTATGCGCATCAGAATGGGTTGGGCTGGGCTCTCTATGTGCCTCTGAAGACGGCCCAGCTCGCTTCTTACCCCTACGATGATATTCCATCTGTACAAACAAGATCCTTTATTCTCAAATCACGACTAATACCAAACTCACAAGTCAAATTATTACATGCATTAGCACAAAGTTCAAAACATAGATCACATTACATACTTATACTTGAAAAATCAAAACTACAATAACCAACTAATCAAAGAAATGCTTACCTGGGCAACACGGCTTCACAGATAGGCTTTAACTCACATCCATAATGGGGTTTGCCAGAGCTCTGATACCAAAACTGTCACACCCCGACCTTTTTAACCCTCAAACTTTCTTTTTCTAAACATAAAGCATCGAAGTGTGACTACCCAACAATTCAAAAAGACGATGAGCCAAGCAATTCAAAACAATGAGGCGAACTTTCATTTATATAACCATTTTGTTTCATACAAATTCACATCTATGTGCATGACCAAAATGCCTCAAAATCATAACATTGATGCCTAATAAAAAGAAGACATCAATAAAACCAAAACATGACGCACCGGCACTACAAACGACAATCCCAAAACCTCCCCAGTAGGACGTGAGTGAAGCCATCTGCTCAACCTGTTGCCCCGGGTCCGCCAAAACCTGAAAAAGAAAACAACTGAAGGCTCAGCCTTCGTGGTATGGCAACAAGGCAGGAAAATGCCAAACCCTCTCAAGTAAGGCTCAAATAAAAGAACAAATATCAACTCATCTATCGTCATGTCGTGTCAGAGTACGACACGTAAAAGCCACTTGATGGCCACACTAACACAACGTCAGTCACATGCGAAGCATGCTTAAACATAACACGTGCATTCATATCATTCACATATACATCAGTCACATGCATTCTATCATACACATTACATTTTCATTAACTTTAGTGCATTAACAGTTCCTGTGGGTGCAATACAGGCACGTGCACACCACGGGCGGCCTACAGCCGAGAGACAACCCCCGTGGTGGCCCATAACAGTATGGATCCATTTCACCCGCTGCAGCGGTAGAGCACTCATCCCTAGATGTGTGAAGTCCAAGGTGAGATATTCAGCCTTCCCTAGGACACCCAGGTTGGAAAGGCGGGAACCCAACGCTCCAAGCACAACACACAACAGAACCCTGGGGCCTTGCACCGCCTGCGCTTCGACAGGCAAGACCAGTGGCGAGAACGGGACGTCTCCCAAACACACAGCCACATCCCACTGGCCTCTCATCTCTTAATCATTCATCATTATCATTAGAATAATGCATTCACAAACTGACTGGCTAGCTCATGAGGTTGGTACACTCCACGAGTGCATTCACACCTCCAGTTGCCTCCACACGAGGTCTACAAATAACACTAACAGTCATAGTTAGCCGTCAAACAATATGGGTACAATTACCCTCTATTTCATCCATTTGCATCGTTGCCCATGGCAATGCATATGCAACAACGTACACATTCATATCAATCATCACATCAATCCTCACAGCAATCACGTCAATCACCTCTTTGAAAAACTTAGCCAATCCACAGAGAATAGTCTCGATCAGCGGTTGGCTAGTAGCTGTCCTATGCAGTTATCATTCTATGATGCTTTCTAATGCACAATTGGGGTCGAGGAGACACTCGACTCGATACCCCGCCTCATGTCCTAAACAGATATCAATTCTAGCATGTACATGCCAATGCGTAACATTTTCAAAACAAAAGACAAATAATCTTTCTAACCCATTCATATCATATAAAAAACATACATATACTCATTCACAATGCAGTCAATCAATTTAACATCACAATCCTAGGATCCCTTGATCATAGGAGCACACAATCACACATTTGCCCTAGGCAGGGATTTGCCTGGAATGTCGTCATACCTGTGGCGCGCTCACCAAATTCTTCAAAATGCCTCAAGCTTCGAACTCAAGGTCGACGGGATGTGCCTGCTGCACCTGCAAACATAAATAAGAATAAGGTTTCTACTAGATACCTACACAATTCATACAAAAACGAACAAATACAAGATAAAATCCTTGTGGCACTTGTCGTCGCCTCAAGAGGGTGTCGACAGGTAGTGTCGACCAACAAGCTCTCCAATAGGCCTCCTCCTTTACGCCTTGACGTTGCCTCGAAATATCAAAACCCTCAACCATCAATCAATCCATCACTAATTCCTTCCTCAATAACGTTCTTTAATTAAGACATCAACCCCAAAGTCACATCCAAATACGTATATTTTCCCTAATTAACTTCATGATATACCCGTTCATGGAAGTCTGCGCTACACTCCCTAAGACGGTTCTAAATCTTCCCCACAACCTCACAATCTCTACCATGCTTCCCTAATGCTTCGAAAATTAATCCATCATGCTTAAATGATCATTAAATACATGAATCATTACTTTCCAACGCAAATCCTAAGTTTTCCCCAAAAACAAAATCACTAACATGCGTCCCAAAGTCATCAATTCTAAGCTCTAGCATGCTCGAACAATAATTATACATGCTTTAGAAGATAATATTCATTACTTTGAGCTTGATTAGGTATCGCTCACCCCAAAACAAGCGTCCAAACTGCTACAACCCTTCTAGCAACCACTTCACACGTCCGATCAAGTGCCAATGCTCGAGATTGCTTGCTGCCGCTGCTCACCACACGCCCTACAAGCTGGTAAGAGGGGAAAAACGTCCATAAACTGCAATCCAACCCCAAAATGCCATAAAAAGAGTCAACACACGTCCAAATAAAGTTCAACACAAAATCTGTTGCTAGGAGAGACCCACGGTAGTAGTGGGAAAAGCTGAAATGAACAAGAGAAAAGGGACGCTGACAGAGAGGAGAGACAGAGAGAGGAGAGGTTCGGTCAAGGGGGAAAACGGCAGTGGGGGTGAGAAAAGAGAGAAAGAGCAGGTGGGGGAGTGCGGGTGAGTGAGAAGAGGGATCGTGTGGGAGAGAGCTAGCAGAAAGGGCAAAGAGGGTGGCGAGGGGGAGGAAGAGAGGACGTGCTGCAGAGAGGGCAGGAGCAAGAGAGAGGCAGAAAGGGGTAAATCACACAAAAGAGAGGGAGAGTGTTTACCAAAGCATCGCCGCCGCCGCCGCCACCTCCGTCGCCGCCGCAGCCACTGCCCTTTCGTCACCTTCGCTGCTGCTCCACCCACCGCCCTCAAGCTTCACCAAGCTACAGTCATAGGAGATGAAGAGGGGAAAGACGGAGAAGAAGGAAAGACGAGGGAGGGGAGGCGGAGTCGGGCTCGCTCACGTGTGAGGGGCTCGGGTCCGGGTCTGGACCCTGAGCCGACCCGTCCTGCCAAACAACGAGCGTTACATGTGCAGTTGAAAAATTCTGTACGTAATGTTTTTATGTTTGGTTCTGCATTCAATTGTTGATGGACATTTTTCCTGTTTGTATTGTTCGCTGTCTGATTACTTTGCTACAAAATTTTGTGTAGCTTTTTGCCTGAAACTCCATCCATCTGATTCCATGTAAGCTTCCTTTTGGGATAAATAGTGGAAAAGTGAAAAGAAACAAATGATTAAATTGTGAAATAATTGACACTTAATTGTAAGAACTTCTACCTGTCAGGGTATATATCTGAAATAGAAGTCAAGGCTAAAGGAAGCTTTAGAATTTCAGGCTTTGAATGTGTTTCCTCAGGGATTGATAACTGTAGTTGCTAATTAACGATGCAATCAAGCAGATATAGTCAAATCTAACCTTTTTTCTGTTCTAAATCTTTGGTGTCTTGAAGAATATCTTAGACTCATTTGGGAAATCACCTGACTTTCTTTGAAAATGTAGTATTCAGAGCAATTGAGAACATGCATATTCACCAAAAGAAGTTCTAGGTGGGTACTGACTCTTCACAAAATGAGACGTGTGGGCCATTGTTGACTACTTGATGGCTTCCTAGTGGGAACAACCAAAAGTAGTATCTACACCTTTCAGCAAAAAATATTAGTTATTAGATTCAAGTACTTCTTGAAGTTCTGCACTTTGAGCTTGAGCTTTTTAAGTAGTTATTCGTGGCTCCAAAAAATTGACTTCAGGATGCTTCTTTCAGGAAGATGGTGGCAAACATTGGAAAGACCGTTACTGGGTAAAGGTCAGTGTCTTATCCTGCTAAACTCTTAGAACCTGATGATGTAACAATTTGTACGTAGATGATGCCTTGCAGGAATTTGAGACTGTTTTTATCCTATCAATGATAGTCATTTAGTTTATGAGATTGACAGAAATTCTTGGACAAATTTACACTTCAAACATTTAACGAGTGATGAAGATTCACTTTTTGGCAATGCCTCTATGCTTGACATAACATGAAAACACAAGAGACAATGAAGATAGCCACAGCATGATCTCTTTTGCATATAGGATTGTCGTAGGTAATGATATTAAGAAAAGACCTTTCTCAGTTGCTCTGTCCATTTTGTGAAGGTTCTTTTCTTGATTAAATGAATGAGACAGAAAACCTAAGGCTATTGAAAGTTGAAACAAATTCATCATTATTTACAATGTATGATTTTGGCTTATTTCTAACATGAATACTTAGTTTCTTGAAAATATTATTCCAAAAGTTGTCCTTGTTCTGGGTGATGGATACTAAATAATAACATGCATATGTGAATGCTGCTAATCATATGTCTATATATTTGTTCTAAGTGCAATTCAGCTATAATTAACTTTTTAAAATTGAAGGCAATGTGAACTATGATGAATTCCTGATATGTCATTTAGAGCGGCCAATCAGTTGATCTCCTTTATGATGCTCATTGCAAGTTTGATGCTTCTTGTTCTTTTGGAAAGCAGAATGCTGCTGAAGCCAACATATTGATTTGGTTCACCACAATTTGAGCACCCAGATTTTTGTAATTGTCACTCTGTCTTAACCACCTAATTTTTGTACTATAACTCTGTGGCAGGCCAGTTTGTGGATTTCAATATTTAGTTATGTTGGCAATTATTTCTGGACTCACTATTTCTTCACCGTTCTTGGAGCATCCTCGGGGAAAATTGAGTACTCTGCCCTCAAGACTGAACATACCTTTAAGGACAGGATCTCAGAACCGTGTCCATCACATGTTCTTTTAGACATCTTGTATTCTTGATCTCATAATCTGAGATCTTATGCTAACTGGGATGTCAATTATTTCAAGGATCACATGATAAATCCAGCCTCAAGCCAGTGTCTGGGCATAAGAAATTTAAACATTCCCATGACGATTGGAATTTGATAGTGAATGTAATTGATTAGCTAGTAAGCTTATGATTGGCTTCTTAAGAACATAAATTGACTCCATCTTGAGCTTCTTTTCCTTGTGTCTTTGTGCTTATGCTTGTTGAGGTGCCGTGTTCTGCTCAAGTAGTTACGAGTATCATCTTTATTAAAGTACTTTTAGTTACCTATATTGGCTCATTTAAGACTATTACTTTCAAAGCCATCTAAAGTTGTAAACTAGGTACAGTTTACTCCTAGGACTGCGTTCAAGTCAATTTCAACCCGGAACTGAGCAAATAACCAGCTATCCATGTAGTGCAGCTCCAATCAAGTATTCACCACCACCAGCATCATCTGTCTCCACCGTCATTGGAGGTGTGCAAAGCCACATTAAACTTAAAAAGAACACTTCCTTGGTTTTAAGAAAATGTCATATAAGCGATGATGAGCTTGACGAGCTTGATTCACCACTCACATCCATCATCGATAAGGTGCCAGCTTCACCATCAAAGGACCCTGCCGCTGGGCCCGCCCTACTAGAAGATATCAGCACTAGTGTTAGGGGAAATACTACCAGGTACCAGCTTCTGCGTGAGGTATGGCTTGATGTGGACTGAACAGCTTATCTCATCTTCTGTCACCTCCTAAGAGTAATTTTGGTTGTCACATTCTCTCATGTCCTTTCTGTATTATATGTCCCTGTTCTTCAAATATTTAAGCTGTGCAGACGTGGACTTTCTTCTGCCCATTCAAGTAATGCTTGGCCTAATTTTTGTTGTATAGAATAATGCCACTAAGAGTGGGAAAAAAAAAGAAAGCAGCATCTTGCATATTTTTCTTGCTTATGAAGTATTTGCTTCCTCTCATATTTTTTTCATCTCTTTCCAAGTTACCCAGAGGATTAAGGTCTGACACCAGTTTTTGAATACTAATGAAATGAATAAGTATCTCAGAAATTTCATGGCATTCTGGTGTTGGAAGGCCAAGATCTATCAGATTAGACTTTTTCATTGTCTGGTTCATGGGCACGGTAATCCATCGGATGGTCCATGATGCACAGCCATGTTTGGACGACGAACCTTGGGGAAATTTAGCCCAACTAGTGCTGTTTTAATAACGATGAGATTAATTAATTGCGTCCTCTTCGTGCCGCATGCATCTTTGGCCACCATATTATCTGGGAAATTAGAAGTCATAGCTTCACGCCTGGACCACCGGAATTGAATTTTAATTTTACTGGTAACCTCTACGTTTCTTTGAGGTAAAGGCGGAGGCAGGTGTCAGCATTGTGTGGGCAATCGCTCACACATACCAACAAACAATGCTTATTTACATATACATATCGATTCTTTAGAATAATTTTCTCATTTACATATTGATACCTTTTAAAAATTTAAATTTTATAATTAATGCCTCTTAGCCAAAATTTTCTAACTCGACCTATGCTGTGAGGTCTAACCAAGATTCTGAGCAAAGTCACCTGAATGACTTGATTTCATAGTGTCTACTAACTGATGAGCAGTTTATTCACTATCGAAACTCATTGTGTGGGCGCATATGTCTCATTTTTTAATATCAGAAGAAAAGCAAAAGCTAAAAACACTACACGGTTAAAGCATAAAGTAAACTGTTCGTGAGACTATTAAAGGATCGGCCTTTTGTTCGTAACTTGTAATGAATCTAAGTTGAATGGTCGAAATGAAGTTTCAAGTTCGATGTGCACAAGCGGTTGGCTGCTAAGGGGATGGCTGCCAAAAGGCAATTGGATGACGGTGGTGTCGGTGCACTGCTAAAACAAAGCATGGAATTTGCTTTTTTTTTTTTAACCTAACAATACACCTCCCAACAAACTACCAAATTTGAAAAACTTGGAAGCTAAAAGCCATAATCTTTTTTTCCTGGAAGTGCAAACAAACAGGCCTTGAAAGGAGTACTCTTTGTAAAACAGCTTATACTTAGAGAAAAATAAGAACTTGTATTTACTTCGCTCAGGGACATATTTCAAAGAGGAGAGTGGGCGTTATGTTCCTATATCATAAATGGGTGGGTCTTGCATGCAAGTTGAAGCACATTAAGATCTCGCCCACTTGGTACTGATGCAGTTCTGAACCTTGTGGGCAGCCATGGGCTCTCACCCCTGCAGACAGTGAGATTAATCCTCCCACTCATTGGAAAGCAATAGCAAGCATCATAGATCCATCTGAGGTATACATGAAAGTTGCAACCGGAATCCGACTTTCCAAGCAATGCAAATCCATAAGGAGAAGGTCTCCCCACCGACTTTCCAAGGACAACAATTTGAACCCAATATTAGACCCGGTTCCCCTCGATAGTAAGGCCTTTACGACACTCTTGTTAATGGTAGCCCCAAGATTATATCAAGCTTTCCCTCATCTGTTGCATTTGTGGCGCACTTTCGATACGATAAAATACCAAAAAGGAAATTTACTTAACATGGATTTGCATGAATAAGAGGATTAATCTCACCACCCGACCAAAAGCCGAAGCCACCTTCCCTTCCACTTGTTCTCAAGGTCTAGAGTTGTTTGGTACCAGAAAGTGAGATCTTCAAATGCTTTAACTTGCAAGTACCGTTTGTGATGTGTTCCTCAAGGCAGATAACTTGAATTTCCCTCAAAAACCTCCGATCTGAAGTTCGATGGGCTCCGTTTAACAAAAGTAGCCTCACTATTTGACACCTTATTTGTGCATCATAGTAAGTCTTTGATCTTGAAAATTTTAGATCGAATAGCAATAAAAATTATCAAACCAAAAGGAAGTTCACTCATACAAAGTGACATTTTTGAAAGCTACTTTGCACGTCCATTTATGAACCATTTGGGATGGCTAAACACTAAAGTTAATGCTTTTAAGTACTCATATTCGGTGACATTAAGTGAATGGAATATATAAATAAAATGAGATTTTTCACTGGGAGTTCAAAGATTCATATAATGATCCTGAATGAAAGAGGAAAAAAAATATAAAAAACATGTATAAACTGGATCACCATTTTATTTAATTCATGGGATTATGCTTACTTGGTCATCCATAACATTTACATAACATGAAAATCTGGAGTTATTTCCTTTCAAATGTTATTTCTTTGTATTTTTGCTATTAAGATGCTCAAGCTTGGGCCTTCAATGCCAATGGTCACCTATTGTCAAGTTGGTTGCTAAATACTTTGATCTGTTTAATTATATGTGGGACTGCCTATTTTACTTCAAATTGTATGTTTCTTTAGGTTTTATTCTCCTATCTTCTCGTAGCTCCAAATATTGCTGAGCGTTTTTTATATAATTCTGATTATCTTGCATTTTCAGTGAGGACTTATGGCCTAATTTTACTGATGCCTGATCAAATTTGTCATGAGAAAGAAATTACTATTTTTGCATTGGTAAAGAATTAACATAAATATCAAATGAGGCATTGAAACAGGACTACAAAAACTGAAAAGCCACCCTCTTTTATGAGAGCATAGCAGCAAATTCGGATGAAAACCTTGGTGCAGCTGAAGAGGGCCTATTTGATCTTGTCTTGTAACAGTTTTGCTGCCCATTTACCACTGCCATGGAGAGTATGTTCCAAATAGTCTATAACATGTTTGAAGCTCATAGTTATGATGTTATAAATCAACTGGCATAAATTTTGTAATGTCCATTGGGTTTGATATGCACATATTAAGTGGTATACCTTTTTTTTCCTGCTTAGTTGTATAAGCTCAGATGTAGGGGAAATATAAACTACTAATTGGTTGATAATGACCCATGAGTATCTGAACTTCTAAAGTGTTGGCAAAAACTTTGTTATGAAACTATTCTTAAGTCCTTCTAAAATGCAAACATGTGGAGTGCTATATAAACTATTTAATGAGCCAATAAATGACAACAGCATTCTTTTATTATTTGAAGGAACTAAAATTCAGAAAAGAAAAAGTGACTCTTTGAACTTTGATTCGAAGCATTATTTTATTATTTTTTTGTTTGTCCTCAATGATGACAATCTATGGATTCACCTATATAAACCCCGGCTAAGGTTGCAAAATGAGAGCTTGAATATTGCTTGTGAATAATCCGAGGAATATCACAGGTATTTTCAATTGCTGTTAAAGCATGAATTTTTCCTTAGTGAACAAGTACAAGAAAAGGTATTGTCTGCCGACGTCAATTTGAGTGGAAAATTCATGCCACTAAACAAGGTCATGGTGACAACATGTGAGTACTTTCTTCTTTCACGAAGCTGTAGGATGAAATGACTTTCTTTGTTTCTTCAAATATTTTCACAAAACTTTTTAAAACTCAGTTTGAGAAAAATATGAAAATTTTTATATCTTATTTTGCAGGATAATTCATCTTAGGTCAGTTTCAAAATTACCTTAAAATTGAAGAAATTGTTCACAAGAAACACATGGTTGTACTCAACAAAATGGGCATGTAGAAGTAAAACACAAGCACATAATGAAAACTCTTTGAGAATTTTTATTTGATCTTTAGAACATCCTTGTGTCTTACTTGGGTATACCAAAATGAAACAGATATAGTTGTTGTTATCCCTAGAATAGCAAAGTATATGTTTCTTAATGATAGTTTTCTTGGTAAGGGAAAAATTTATGATGATGTTCCTAAAGAAGACAATGAATATGTATTTCTTTACAAAGAAGATGCTTTAGCTGAGAATTATGATGATAGATGTACAATCTGATATGCCTAGTCTTTATACTCTTGAACTATACAAACATCTGTAATAAATCCACAGACCTTAATTCCCCTTAGGTCATTATCTATTTCACAGGAAGTCAAGAAGCTAGTAAAGATGTCAACAGCCCACCTGAAAAGACCATTGAGTTAACAAAGGTCTAGTACACCTATAGGCAGCTTGCTAACTACATCATATCAATCATTTTCTTCTCAGCATGGGACATGCCAGACTACTATCTCATTTTATCCTATGAGTCTTAGAATGAACTTGCGTGGTTAATAATCAATAATATGATGAGTCATAGACTACTCAGAACTTCTCTCCATCAACTAAGATGACATTAATTAGGGTTCTAGTAAATTTCTATTAAAGGTTGGGACATATACCAAATTGACGTTAGAATTGCTTTTTTAATAAGAATTAAATGTAGAAGTTTATATGAATCTCCCTCTTCGGGAAAAACATTCTATGGTAAAATTCTTCATCTGAGGAAAGTTTTATAGTGTAATGTGAACTCCTATGTTTTCCTTTAAGAAATTTAAGTTATTTGTTACATCTCTAAATTTTAAAATCTTGTTATTCTGATACAACTATATTTTGCTAAGATAAATTTTAAACTTTGTTATTCTGATACAACTATATTTTGCTAAGATAAATTTTAAACTTTGTTATTCCTCATTTATATATGTCAATGACATGATTATTACAAGTAGTAGCAAGATGGACATTGTAAATATTTTTATGGCCCTTTTGCTTTTAGACAAAATAAGTTGGTTGGCTTGCCAAAGTTTGAACTTATTGTCATTTTCTTCCCACTACATGATTTTATTTAATTTTTGTGCACAACAAAGTTGAACAGAAGATAACCCCCATTTGTTTTTCTTTTTTCATTTTTTAATGTCAAAGTAAAGCTTAGAATTAGCTCTGCTTTATACTTTTTCCTATAGAATTTTGTGACTTTTTTTTTATTTGGTCAACATTTGGATAAATCCAGCTGAAGTTGGTTCTGTTGATTATCATTTTTAGGTTTCGATAATGCATATACTTCACAATCCAAGAGGTATCGATCATTTTGTAGTGGTTCAATCTGCTTTCAAGCTTATTATTTTTGCTTTCGGTTGAACATTAATCTTTAACAACTCATTTAGCTACCATTCACACAACTGTCGCCATCAGTTTTAAAATCTGAAGGGGTCTCTGTTTATCTTACTGTTCAGCATGCTGGCGAGTTTTTTCTTACTTTCCCTAGGGCATACCATTCAGGATTTAACTGTGGTTTCAACTGTACTAAGGGAGTCAATATTGCTCCAATTATTTGTTGCCACATGGTCAAAGTGTAGTGGAACTTTACTGTGAATAGTGTCGTAAAACATCGATATCACACGATAAATTGCTACTCGGTGCCGCTAACAGAGCAGTTAGGGCTCCTTGGAGGCTGCTGCTACTCACGGAATGCAACAAAGAAAGTCCGAGATGGGAAAGTGCATGCAGGAAGGATGAAATTCTTACAAAAGTAGTTAAAGTAATAATGTGTTTATGCATTACATATTTTAGCTACATGAAGTTACTCATTCATCATTGTAAGTTGTAACATTTTTTGTTATTACTCTTTTAGGCATGGGTACCTAAACCTTTTGAAGCCAGAAGAATGCATGCAAACTTTGATTTGACTGATGATCAAGAATGCTTTTTATGTTTTTGTGATTCACATCTCTCGATTGGTTGTGAATGTTCATGGAACCGCTTCTCATGCTTAGATCATGCGAAGCTACTCTGCTAATATGGTCCAAGAAAAAGATATTTCCTCTTCCATTACAATTTGGATGAATTGCATACCCTTGTAAAAGCTTTAGAAGGAAATCTGACCGCTCTGTACGATTGGGCAACTGGAAAGTTGTCCATTGATGGTTTATCCATGACAACACCCGAGAACTCATCTTGTTTGAAGCCAGAAACAAGTTGCAGTAGTTTCACGAAATCAGGGGAAACATGCTTTGGAACTCTTGCCACCACACAATCAAAGATTGCAGGTAAGTTAGAGCCTGAAGTTGGACTTCTTGGGTGGGCATTCAGTTGACTCAATTGCAACTGATGGCCTTTCTTCAGAAGTGGAAAATAGGAAATCAATGCACTGAAATATCCTTCAAAGGAAGGATCAACTTCTAGTGCAAAGAGTCCAAAAGTCCTTGACATGAACGAAGCATGCAAATCTGAGGAAAATGGTTGTGATACTTCAAGAGCCTTTCAATCAATTTCAGTAGAAAATAGCCACATGGCTTCATATCTTGTCAACAAACTACACATTATGAATTCTTTGGAATTTCCATCATCCACCTACTCTGATAAGTTATTTCAGATTTGTTTTGGTCATCAAGAGTTGAATCTTGGAATGCTTTCACACATTAAGGATGACACTTCTGCAGGTTCAGGGACTAAGGTTAATGCATGCAAAAATTTTCCCGATCTAGGTAGGGAAGGACCTCTTTTAAAGCATAAAAGGAGCACTCCAGAAGGATCATGTATTTCTGGAGAGGATAAGAATGTTGTTCACGACCAGAAACAGCAGAAATTGCAAAGCAACAGTTCATCTAATGCAGAGAGCGATAGAAGTAGGCATAGATATAAGGTCAATGAAAAGCAGCTTTTGTTGTCTGAGGATATATACCTCAATAGCTATTTAAGCATAAAATGCATGTCTGCACCTGAGAGCAATGTATCTAATGCTAAAGGGGAAAAAGGTTAGAGTGCTGAAATATTCATTAAATTGAAAGAGCATCGTAAAACCATCGATATAGCTTATTCCCAAGAGGAGGATAGTCCATGCTGGGAGCATGTTTCAATGAACGCAAAATCCAGTTCACTTCTTATAGATGGCAGTCTTTGAGAAGGTGCATGTTGTAAAGCAAAAAAACTCTTTGGAGTCAATCTGCAGCTTTTGAATCCATCTTCTTGTGAATCATTAGATAAAGTGCATATCAAAGAAACTACTTCATGCACATGTACTATAATGAATGAAAACAAATCCAATTCAACTGTGGTGTGTGTCCAGCCTCTGGTTCAGATGCCTGTACCTTTCATATTGAAAAAGTCATTGCATGAACCTGTGCCAATAGAAATTGGCTCTATTGTTCCTCGAAAGCTATGGTGCAGTAAGGAAGCCATATTTCCTAAAGGTCTGCTTATGTTTTTCTTGTGCTCCAATGATGTCCTTGGTTCACCTTTTCAGTTAATATATGTTGATGATAAAGGGTCACTGTTGCCAACTTTCTGTAGGATATAAGAGTTGTGTCATGTTCTTTGATATACTTGATCCAACACAAATTTGTAGCTATACCTCGAAAGTATTTGATGTTGGACTGCTTGGCCTCATGTTTAAGTAAGCTGGCAACTTATTTCATTGCTAAACTAATTAAGGCATCACATTTTTAAGGCTTATCACTAAGGAAATGGTGGACATTGTCTTCTTAACCTTTAATGGAGTTATCTATGGGAACCACTTTTTCTATGTTCACAATGAGAGCACCATATACCAGCTTAGTTGCAATGCTTAACATGTTTACAGACTCATCCAAGCTATTGAATCTGTATTCAGGTTTGGAATTGGGAGTAACTATTCAAAGTAGCAGCTCTGTATTTATCCAACTGCCCGTGATTCTATAAATAATTTTGTTAGGTAAACCTTATCCCTTCATTAATTATACCAAGTTTGGATAGAACCCAGCACTTTTTTGGCTAGACCAATGGAAGCTTGAATCTGAATGTATTTGTTTGATTAATTAGGCCACTGATTTTCATCAAGATTTTCCTTCCTTTCTTAAGTTCCATGTCCTATATTTTGACTGCCATAACCCTATTTAGTTAAACATTATTTTGATTACTGTTGGTGGTCGTTCTTGAAATTTATATACCTGTGAATGTAATATGATAGGTTACAGTTGAGGACAATCCAACTGAAGTCTTTATGCATGCTTCTCCTAGAAAGTGCTGGGACTTGGTGTGTCAGAGGCTTAATGTAGAAATAGAAAAGTTACAAGGCCTCGAAGTGCAGAACCTGCCACCATTGCAACTCCCAGGAAGTCTTGATGGACTTAAGATGTTTGGATTTTCTTCCTTGCAAATTATTGAGGTAAGAATGTCTTCATTCTTCTTTTACTGTAACCTTGAAGGATGGAAAGTACAATATGGAAATTATCAATGACATCTGTATAGGCCATTGGGTAAAGTTTAGCTTAGTGCTTTTGTCAGTATTGGCCAGAGCAGGATTTTTATAGCTGTTATTCTCCCCCCAAGGCCAAATATAATGCTCACAATTTATTGGGTTCATTGTTACTTTGACTTCATCAGTAAATACCAAATCCATATAAAAATGGGTAGCTAGAGGTAGATACAGGTAACCATACCTATGCTCCATGTGTTGAAATATCCAATCATTTTCCATGGATGGTGTTCCATTGAATACATGGGACGTATCGGTCTGTCACCTTATTTTTAAAATTCTTGAATTAAAGAATAATTCAAACTATTTTGATTGATTTTAAATATGACAAAAATAAGAAACATGATAATGATTATCCTTGCATTGTATTGGCAAGATGGCCGATTCAACACACATCCACTGATGTGGAACGATATTAATAATTAATAACACTGACCCACGTTCTTCGACCTAAATTTATCATGTCAAGTGATAGAAATATACTTTTTACAAAATGTATTTTACATAGTTTAAAATTTTAATCATTTCAATGTAGAACAAAGAAAATCAATGATATAATAACTTAGTGGATCATCAAAAAAAGGAAAATTAAAAATATGGAATTAAAATGATTCGTAATTTTATTTCTAAAAAATGAATTGATTCAAAGTGAAAAAAATGTGTTAAGTATGCCAACACCATCACATTCTGTAAAAAGACAGGAGAATTTGGAAAACACCATTTAATTTCTCCTAAATAATTTTGCCGTTGCCTATTTATTAAAAGATATTCTCTGGATCAAATGTTTGTCGGTAATTATGTGTCAAACACGTTCATTTATTGCATTTGACAAAAAACTAAAGCAAAGCATTTTCAAAGAAAAAACGTTTTTGGTGCTTTAAATAAATTCCAAAAAAAAATCATATCCAAGCCTACCTTTTCTATAATTTTAAAAGTGGACCACATCATATTTTTTTAAATAACATGCTCTCGTAAAAACTATCAAATACGGATTTCAATCCAACATCCACTAATATGGGGAGCCAAGCTGATTTCTTTGTTTTAATACAATCCTCTTATCACAAAATTACTTTTTATGACTTCAGCTAACATTTCACTTTTTAAAATAGGAATTTTACTTCCTGCCTTCATTTTGCCATTTAAATTAAAAAACACAGTCCTTAGATAAATTTCAATAACATTGTATTAGTTTGAAATCGTAAGAAAAAAGAAGACCCCAACAAAGAATCTACAAATAAGTTTGCGTTATTACTATAAAAAGGTACGGACGGCAATTACCGTGAATCATGAATTGCATCACATTTTCATAGTCAAAACATTGTTCAAAATAGAAGGAATTTAGTTCAAAACATAGGATTTGCATTGTAGATCATCGCCTCAAAATCTACCGTGGAAAAACCCTTTAGGATAAATATGAGTTTTACGTTTGTAAATTTTCGGCATAAAAATTTACCCTGTGACGCACCCCACAGGATAAGCTCTGGGTCACATCCTGAAGCAAATCGTTCCGAGGCGCTTCTAGAAGATCGTTGTAGTTGCCGACCTTCTTTATGTAAATAAAGCAACGTTACGTGAATAAAGAAGAAGGAATGTTACACGTGTCAAAAAAGTGACCACGTGGCCTCCCATTGAAGAAAAGACGAAGCGGCTACTGTAGCAGTTACTGTAGCACTTCGGCGGACACTGTAGCGCACTGTAGCACTTTTTGGCTTTTTGGACACGTTCGACTGCCACCTCATCCAGCACACGACAGCTGTCCACCTTCGAGTTCCTTCGAGTGTAACTGCTTTTGTTTGTTTGCGTTTATCTTGTTCGGGAAGGAATCCTATTCCTTTTCCATATTGTAATTTGTTTTCAAGTCCGGTGCCTATAAAGGCACCACCCCAGCGTCTGTATCTATCATCCTTCAACACATCCATCCATCCACCTCCGAGTGCTTGCTTTCGAGTGCTTGAGTCCTCTCCCTTCCTCGCTCTCCTTCCTTTTCTTCTCTACTCCCCTTTTCTCCCATGCTATTGTAAAAAGCGTACCGGCTCTTTTCATGCATAAATTCGGCCCCCTCTTATAACTGGCGAATATTCATTTTAAAAAACATTCTAACATAACTTTTCTTGTTTTGCCAAAAGCCTAGTATTCAGTCTCTTGCTTTGGGTAAAGTTTGACTGATATTATCCCTCTAATGTTCTGGAAACTTCGAATAAACCTGTATAATATAAAATCATAGTTTGACAAACAAATCAAACCTGATCTTCATTTGCATGAAACCCTTGCAGGAATTAATCCCTCTTGAACTCCAGTCTGAAGTGGAACTAGCCTGTGTACTAAAGAATCAGGAATGCGCAACCTACAAAAACATGAAGCTTTTGGCAAACAAAGATTGCAAAGTGCATTCCTCTGAAATTTATAGGATGGCCAGTCATCTAGTCAATGCAGAGACAGGCAAAACAGGTGGCCTTCTAAACCTTTTTTTCTTCGGTCAACTAGCTGAGAAGGAAAGAGAGAGCCCTCACACATTATCCCAGGCATTCATCGCCCATCTCGGCCATTGTCGATAGAGAGAGAAAATGAGTGCCCTGACATTGCAGCTCTTTTCACATCCTACCTCGTTCACTTGTTTGTTTTTCCTCATTTGAAGGTGAAATTTCACCTGTGGAAAGTTCCCTTGAGAGAGGGTGGATGAGTTGACATTTCACCTCATCCTAAAACGAGATGCGTTTGATGAACTAGAAAAAGTTCACTTGGAGAAATTTATTGGTGTTTGATGGCTAAGTGAGGGAATGAGGGAAAAACGGTTAAATAACTATTATAAATATGTATTTATCACTACTTCATTTTAATGTATTTCATGCAACACTTCAAACAAACGTGTGTTCATCAACACTTGATCTTAACTAACTATTTTAATGTTAGACAACATGACACAATACTATTATATGATACTAATCTTTTACCCAGTTCTCCGTATGGGTCGGAAGTAGCTGCAGATAAAAAAATATTGTATGAGCAAGTAGGTCTGCCATCACGGTGGTTCTCAATATGTCTGCAAGGCTGAATCATTGCAATCCACAACTCAAAGACGGGAGAGAAGTGACAAAAGGGGAAGAGAAAATGACAAAATGAAGAGGGGAAACAACATTTCGTGTTGGACCCCTCATAAGCATTTTAACAAACAGTAATCCACAAGCTGTAACATATAAAGCTTAACAGAATGTAAATGGGAAAATCAAGTGCACAGACAAGCGGAAGTCCTTTGGCTGGTGTGGCTTGTGCCGAGATGAAGAAAGGAAGCACACGAAAAAAAAAAAAAAACACCATGGGGAACACGACATCAATAAAACATTTAACATTATGACAAGAACGAGCAAACGGGGGCAATCAAGCATCAGAGCATAATATATAATGCACACTGGGAAGGGGCAAAGAAGCACATAGAAACGGAAATGAGAGAGAGCGAGAGAGAGAGAGAGAGAGAGAGAGGAAGGTTCCCACTTTCAGCAGCGTGAAAAACCCTTACCTGTGGATGTATGCCTGCTGAAGACAGAAGGCTGCCAAAGTATGAAAAACCTTTGCGCTGGAGAGTATCTTGCACCGGATGATGCTTGCGGTGGTAGATGCAATGGCGTTCAAGATGGTAAACTTTACCTGGGTAGATAATCAAACTTTTTACCCTGGTAAGTTTCAACCAAAAAGTAGTACTTTCACCAGGTAAACTACTCAGCGTTTGATGGAAGAGAGGAAATCCACGCCATTTCCCCTCTTTTACAGTGTTTCACCCCATAAACAGACGCACCCTTAGTATCATTTAGGAGGATGGAACAAAGACTGAAAACCGACGTAAACATTAGTGCATAGAGAGCAAGTCAATTGATTTTGGGAACAACACAGCTTCAAATTTTGATATGTGGACTGTTGGAGATAAATCAAATTCCTCTCAAATGGATTGAGGGTCTGACCAAAATTATAACAAGAACATCCCAAAGAGCATATAACCCTCATCCCCAACTCAATTACATATCGCATGCGGGTTTCTCATATATGCAGATTCAAGTCACTCTATACAGTTAACCAGATTCATCAGTGATTTCACCAAATGCCATATTCAATGTTTGCATCTAAATACAAAGGTATTTCAGCATCTTCCTTCTGCCCACATGCTAAATTATGAGGAACAATTCACCTAATGACATGGTTTCCTCAATGTGAGAGGTTCATATTACTTGTACATGACATAGATGGAACATGGAATGATAATGAACGAAAATGGAAAGTCAATGTGGTTTCAAGAACCACATACACAACAACCGTCATGTTTATCTTCTGGGGCTCTTCCCATGGCTACTATGTTAGTTTGCCATTGGCAGCAGCCTACATCCCAGTGATTGCTATGGGTCACCCTTGACATAGGTCTTGTACACAAAAACCATTGTGCAAGGGCTGAGCCACAGCTAAAAATTTTTTGGGCATGACTGCATATTGTGTTGGCAACAAGCAGAGTGGCTGCGGCAAAAAAAATTTTTGGGCATGGCTCCATATTTTATTGGCAAAAAATGTAGACATTGAAAAAAAATTGCTACATCTAAAACCAGTTAATAATGTGGCCCTACGCATTACTGCATGCATGAGCATTTCAGTTGCAACATTATATAAATATAAATATAGATCAAAAGTTTCAAAAATTGAAATATAGTGAACAAAAAGTATCCACTATTGTGATTACACAGCATGTTCAAACCAAGACTTTTATAAAATATCTGGCTTTTACAAATTGAAATTTTTATGTTATTGATCAAAATTAATAACTGGTAAACTGCCATCAAGCTCAATTTATCAGCCTTCTTAGTATTGTGCACCTTCACTGCAACATTTTAATTATCTGTGTGCAAAAAAGTATATCATGGCGGTCCATTATGGTTGTGATCTTATGATAAGAATTAAGGACATTCAACCAAAGATATGTTCGCTTCAGTTACCTAACATTAACAAGAAAGTGACATCTCTTCTCACTTATGTAGGGATGGCCTACAGACAAACGAGAAAGGTAGTAATAACTTTCTTGTTTGGCACCAAACATGAACAGTTTAAGTGGCAGTAAAACTGTATTGATTAGCAAAAAAGAGAAAATAAGGAAGAGAAATCAAATAATAAAATCAATCTGCTGCCAGTAAGTGAACCAGCACCATAGACTGATCTCATTTGATGCACAAAAGTCAGATAATAATATTAATCTGCAGCTAGTAAGTGAACCAGAACTATGGGCTAATCCCATCTGATGCACCAGTAAGTGAACCAGCACCATAGACTGATCTCATTTGATGCACAAAAGTCAGATAATAATATTAATCTGCAGCTAGTAAGTGAACCAGAACTATGGGCTAATCCCATCTGATGCACAATGCCCTTATCTATATTATTTTTTTCAGGTTTAATCATAGTTAAAGCACACTCTCTTTCTCCACCAATCTGGTGATGCATATCTCACCTATAAATTCCTCTTACCATAGGTTTTTAGAATCGGTGTGTGGATGAACCTGCTTTTTTTCAAAGGATCTTATCATTTCTTATCAGGAATGCTTGTGCAATTTACCTTGGTGCATATCATTTATTTGTAAGATAGAGTGAAGTGTTAATTAAATCACTTGTAAATTAGTTCAATAAATTTATACCCGTTATAAATTGAAGTTCACTTTGAAAGAACAAAACTATGTTCCTCTATGTTGATTATGTTCACTCAACACAAATGAACTAAGGATTTAGCTTAGCAATTAGACCTAAGCATCAGCCCACCCCATAAGAGTTGGGTGCAGGCTGACCCGGTACACGAAACCTGAGCCCGGGGCCGGCCCAACCCAGTTACAATAAAAAATGTTTTCTTAAAGAGAAAATAATTTTTTGAATATAAAATATATTTTTAATAATATAATATATATTTTTAATAAAATAAAAATATATTTTTTTATTTGTTATCGGGCTGAATCGGCCCCTATTGGGCAGACCCGGGCCAGTTTTTGTGGGCCCAGGCTCGGGCCAGATGCCCAGGTCCGATGGGAATTGCAAGAAGTCATTCAAATCTAGCTCAGCCTACGCTGAAGCCTAAAGGACCTGGCCTCAGTTTAGCTGCCCAAGCCTAAGGATGGATTGGTCAGTTTACTCAAACATGTCTACTATCTATTTGCCTTATACATTTTGATCAAGAGGTTAGGAGAAGCAGATGTTCTGGAACTCCAGTCATGGCAGAAAATTTTCCTTGACAGACAGATTTGAACATTCCAAAATGCTAGTCTGGCTATGAAAGAACTTTTGTCATTCCATCTTGGCATCCTATAAAATCTTTTGAATCTTAAAATATGGATGTGATTACTACAATAATACATGATGCTGACCAGCAAGATATAGAGTACTGCAATCTTGTCTATGCCGGTTTGGAATGAGAAGGAATTGAAGCAATAGGCATTATCATGTCTGCACTTAGTTAGATTGCAACATTGCAGAACCAGATTCCAACAATTGAAAGTAAGAACCATTTCTCAAGCTTACTAACTATAAAAGAAGTGCAACCCACAACCATGATGATCAGCAACATTTTTTCTTTTAACTTAAAGCAAGAATGGTTTGCTTATTTCAAGTGGTTTGATTAGTAAGAGCATCAATTAGCCAAGGAGAGACCTTGTTAGGAAATTAGAAAGGACAATTTCAAGGGGAAAGCCCACAAGTAAAAATTTCAAATTTCTAATATTTTTCCTTTAAATTAAAATGCAAATGGTTTGCTTACTTAAAATTATTTGATGACAAGAGCATCCGTCAGCAGGAGAAACCTTCTTGGTAGGTGGTTGTCTACTAGAAGTTCTTATATCACTTCAAACATAAATAAGGTAAAAAAAGGTTTTATGAGAAAGACCTAAAACCATAATGTAAGAATGTTGTTGTGCCACTAGCCTTCAAAGACACAATTGCTTCTGCTAAAAGCCTAAAGAGGCATGAACATCTTGCAATGAATTCTTATGAAATGCTGTAAAACTAAAGACCCGACCACATGGTTATATGTGATGAAAGATATATAAAATGAACAATTGACCATTTAATTCAAGGACTCCCCTTCGTAAGAGAAGTTCCAGGAAACAAATACAAATTCATATATGCTTGCATTGAGAGCAACAATCATGTACAAACAAGTGAACATGAACATAATGTATATTACTTAAATAAATGTGGAATAAAAACATTCTTTACGGCTGGTACATAACAGTTTGAAAACTAAATTACTTCACACACATATATATTATAAACAATAGGTTGAACAAGAGAAAAACCCAAGCCTAACAAATTCCTAATTTTTCAAAACAAAGATGACAAAGGAGAGTTACCTAGAAACTATTGTACTCCTACTTCATTTTCAACTGCACATCTTTTTTGATTGCTCATATGTTAATAGGCCCAAGGAACATCCTAAGAAATCTATCTATACATCAAACCCACAGTACTAGTTTATAGACTTTATGCATAGAGTTATTCAAATGCCAAAAATAATTTGAATTACATTTTATACATCGTAATAGCACATAAACATGCATAAGCAATCTACATGTTAATAGGTATTGCTATTTTGATTTGCTTTCAAAGTTTTCCTGTTTTCAGGTTCTTTTATAAAATTGACCGTATAGATGTGGCTTCATGGTTTGTCAGCGAGAATCTGAAGGAAAACCAATCACTCTTTGTATATTTTCAAGTCTTCTAAAATATTTTTTTTCCTTAAAAACATATAAGTAGGCATGCAAACAAAAATGAACCGCCCACAATTATGTTATTGAGTTTACCTAGGACGCTCACTTGAAAAGATATTATTCATATTAGCTCAGATATAATCATAATTGACAAATATATCACATTTACGGAAGTGTCAGGATTAACTAATTGACCTGTAGACTTTGTATTTTTCAATGCATCCACTTCGAGTAGCAGTCTTGCAAATCCAAGCACCAATTGCTTGCAGCCTGCTCTTGTCTCAGATTCTTGTTGCGCTAATGTTTGCTTCAAAGATGCAACTATAAGTTCCAATTCTTTGCATTTCTCTACCAAGATGTGATATTTTTCTTCTCTAATGTTGACGCTTTTGCAATCTTCAACTTTTTCTCCTTCGTACTCAGCACGTGACAAATAAGGGGTGAACACATCATCTGTAGAAACACCTAGTCCATATGTAGAACACATTCATGTGCCTTTGGTCCCATAACTTTGATGGCATCATCTCTAACGTAGCCTGATGTGATGCTTCCTTTGCTAGGTGAAAAGGTAGATGCACCATAACATTAAAAAATGCAAGGGGAAAGGTCCTTTCTAGGTGGAAAAATGTAAGAATAATTTTTTCTTCTAACATCCTTAATTCATTTTCAGATAAAACTTTTGAACTCAACAGTCTGAAGAAATTGCATAACTCTATAACCACTGAGATCACACTTTTTAACAGTAATATATGCACGGCTAGTGGAATAAGTTGATATGTCAAAATGTGACAATCATGAGAGTTAAGCCTTGAATGTTTGTGTACTTTTACATGAATACATTGAGAGATATTAACCGAATAGCCATCTAAAACTTTGAAATTCTTTAACACTTCACAAAAAAATATCTTTCTCACTTTGGCTCATCGAGAAGCAAGCTGGAGGTAAATGTATTCTATTGCTTCAAGTTGCACTAGATGAAGTGAATGCCTTACGGACATGGCTTCCATATCAAGTTGAGGATATACTATGTCCTTGGTTATCCCATCAATGTTCAATAATGTCATAATCAAGTTATCACAAACATTTTTTTTATGTGCATTACACCCAAATTGTTTCGCAATATGTTTCACTCCCAATAAGGCAATTGAAAAAATACATTTTTCTTCTTCCGGTTGTGGGGTAGCAGTCATATGGTAATTCTTTGTCCAAATGAAGTTTTAATATTTGGACTTTATACAATACCTCAGATCTGGAAAGAACATTGAAAGCATGTCTTATTTCGACCATATCATTGAAAGAGCATGCATCTCAATGATATCGATGATTCATTGGTAACCACTATCTACGTGCCATATAACACTGCTTGTTGAAACTTATCAAATGATACGAAGAGGTGCCTTTACGGAAACATGAATGATAACCCAAATATAAGCAACCAATTAATACTAAAATAAAATAAGACATTTACCTTAATAAGAAACAATAAAAGCCTCCACATAATGATCAAATCCCATTGCTTTCTACATCTTAACAAGCAACCTATCTTACTTGAACTGCAACAAGAAAAGGGCAACATTAAGAGCTAGCTAGATTGCAAAAAATGGATGAAGCCCGTTCCTCACAGCAATTTTTTCTTGTTCTTTTTTCAATTAAAACAGCAATCATAAATCAAAATTTTATACAATAATTAGAAACCAAAAAATTCTATACAAGATTTAAGCTACATGTGCTATGCACGATGTGTGAAACTGCAAAATTTAATAACTGCAGGATATACTCTGATACTCATAATCCACCACTTGATGAAGCACTCCTCTTGTGGATTGCACAAGAAAGATTGAATGGATGAAGTTAGGAGGGGACATTGTGAGCTTGATCACCCACCCACTTGATGAAGATGGACCGGTTCAGTAAGAGAGTGTTATATATATATATATATATAATGGTCTTAGTTATATATGCCAATTGTACACTGGCTGAAAGGCGGGAGCTGTGGAGGCAACTCTCTCTTCTATCTGCATCTATCACAGTTCCATGGATGGTCGTCTTTAAGATAAAAAATAAAGAAAAAAAGAACTTTTACAGTCAGCGGCCAATATGCCAACCGACAAATGAAATCCCTTTTTCTTTTGCTAAAAATAAAATGTATAATTTTTCAAGTGGTTCTACGACTGAAAAATAATTGTTTCAAAGTACAAGGAAAAACGAAATAAGCCCTACTGAACTCTACCACTTTGTTAGCTCTAGGATGTGATTTTTTTTAACTCTCCATCCTCAGGTTTATACGCAATTGAATTGTTTGCATGTAAAAGTGTTGTTTCTCTAGTTGCTTTATGAAAATGTAAATCACGTCTTCACGTGCAATTCTAATGTGTGTTTATTTGCTAGGATACATATTATACACGAAAATTGTCAAAAAATATGCCACTTGGTGGCTCTCAACATGAAAAAAGGCATGCACGCATGGAGGTTAAGACACATACATCAAACATTCTTCAAGAATAATCGTTCAATAAAAAAATCATTATGTATACTCCAAAAGTAAAACCACCATGTTTCTTATACTGATCAGGACATCTGCAGTGGCACAAACAATCTAAAGTTACCTCAAACAAAGAGTGACTAATTCTCTTTCAAATTCATGGCAAGTACTTTTCTCAGGAAATTCACATGCCTAAAGGCATTTTCACCCTTTAAACGCCTCAAGGCACAAAGGTGAAGCACATTTTACCTATTGAAATTGGACTCACAGGTGAGGCATGACCGTCAAGTACAAGAGTACAATCCCTCCGTTTAATCAAGGATTTTGTTTAGGAACAGATTTGGTCGTGGGAGAAGGGAAATACTTCAGGCGTTGGGACAAGTTACTGCAATTCATACAACAGAAAACCTGGTGAATTTCAAATGCTCCAATCAGTTCCTCTTATTGGAAGGGGTTAAAAGGACATACCAATTTTATACTTCTACTGTATAACTGATCAACCCTTAAAATCATAGCTCAAATGCATATTTCAACATAACTCAATGAGTCCGTGAACAACAAAAATTAATCACAGCAACTAGGATAATTTCAATAACTTGCAAAAAGTTACCTAGACTGAACAGTACAACCTAACCAACAAATTGTGATTAACAACACTACATACAGTGTAAATAATGAATTATGAAATAACACATGCTACTTCCAACTTATTTGCGGTGTCAAATCATTATTATTTCAAATCGATTTAATTGTCGATAGAATATAACTAAAAGTCAAGATCTTGAGGTTTATGATACCTGCGATGCTGCTTCAGCACCAAAAGGAGAACGAAGTTTTCCATAATGCTGACAAGAAATCTTTAGCAAGGAGAATAGCAACCGCAATGACTCCCCCCTTCTATGGTCAACATTAGAAGTTCACAAGGCAATTCTCTCATCAACCCATTTAAGAACATCCTCAGACCACCACTGATTGCATCAGTTTGTTGTGTTCTTCCTTGAACAAAACCAGCTTGATTTTGCGATTGAAATTGCAAAGACGTTGATGAGTTTTCATAAAGAATAGCTACTCTCACTTTTCGACATCGAAAGACATGCTTCATGAACTTTCCAACATAGGCAAAGAATAACAACCACAATTACCTCCATTGTTCAAACCAACCAGCAGTTCAGTTTCTTCATTGCTGGAACAACTGCAATATGAGAAAACAAAACTTTTCTAGCACTGTAGAGACAAAGCTTGGCATGGAGGCTTCCATGTTAGCAACACATGATTCTATCATAACTGAGTTGGATGTGAACAAAATAGCTTGGCATATTTTTAAAATGTAGGCTCCCATGTTAGCAAACACATGATTGTATCATAACCAAGTTGGATGTGAGATGCAAAGTGGTTCTCATAGATATTCTGTCAAGCAACCTACAAACCTAAGCGATGTATGATATGTAATTCAAAGACTATATCAGAATGTGACACAACCAACACACCCATGAACTTGATCAGATTATACTTATCAAAAGAATCAAGTTGTCACAGGCTGACTTTTTCAGGCCTATTTGGCCAACGGGGTGCCGAGGGATAGTTGATCCACAACACAAGTGAAGGCAATGAAATGAAAACCAAGCAACTAAGACAACTAAGATGGAATTATGGTTCTGGTTTAATCTTCTATCCTGAAAGGCATGACACTCAACTTGGGTATATGAGAGGTTTTGTGTATTCAATTAATGTACTAGTAGCTTTGTAATGAAAGGGGCAATATATTACAAGATCAAAAGAGGGATTGGGTTAGTTTCTCCTAGACTCAGAAAACCAAGAAATATAACAAGAGATGTCAAGCTTTTAGTTTGAAATAGTTCATAAATCATCCATCAACTCATAAGCTTGAGTGCTCGTGTTGTGCAAATAATATGTCTTTCATTTACTCGCAGTACTGTACAAGCATCAAGATCCATTTCACATAATTGTTGTTGAATCTCTAGAAGGGATCTCTCTCAATTTCCAAAATATGAACATAAAAGAATGGTCCTCAACATCTCAGGAAATCAAAAAGAGGAGTAGAATTGACTCCAAAATTACACATCTGCAAAAGACTGTCGCATTCAATTTCTGCAAGTTCAGCCATCATGCCTTTCATTCCTTGACAGATACCTTTTGTTTTTTTTTTCTTTTGTTTTTTCTTTTTTTCGTTCCTTCTTTTGCATTTGGCTTTTTGCCTTTTGATTTCATTTTTCAGGCCGACCTTCACCTTTGATGGAATACCTCACCACCCCAAAGGCTACTGCGAAGCTCCACCACTTTGGTGGTTATATGTAGTTTTGTCACGTATCCAACCGGCTTCACCTTATGGGCGTTCAACGATCCAAAAGTTCATAAGTCGTAATCTTCACGGCATAGACATAAATCACCTATATGCCTACCCGGTACTCTCGATTACCGACCTAGAGGAACAACTACACAAGCCCCGAGCCCATCTCTCAACTCTCATTTTGCTACATGTCAAGATTTTACAGAGCATTGTGACTTCTCTCTTAGAGTATTTTCTTGCTAAATCCTTGCAGATGCTTAATTAGCAGAGTCAATTGCATCTCCTATTCTTGACTTTCTCAGCTTCATAGGATTTTATCCTCATTGTTCATACTCGAGATTTTTCGAGTTTTCCTCTTCCATAGATTGACGACAAAAATTTGAAATTTTCTCCTAGTACTCAAGAAGGTACTAAAAATAAAATGAAGTCATATCATTGTGTGAAAAAATGCTTGTAAAATGTTTTTAAGCAAAATGGAAAATTTTTTTTTTTAGAAATGACCTTGACATCAAATGAAATATCTCAGTGGAGGTAGAAACTCTTCCCTCACTAAAGAGAAGGGTGCTTGCAAAACCAAATGGATTGACTAGGTGTACTCCTCAAACCCTTGCGGGCATATGTGACTACTGCACCAAGATGGCTTGTAATAGCGGATGCCAGATACCAACCTGTAATGTCCGACACATTGCATTTATTGTGTTGCTCAACGCGTGCATGGGGGAAGCTTGTCATATTGCCTTCGTCATAGAAATCGTCCTATTAGCTACGAGATCACGTAACGAACGAGTTGGTAAAGCCCTTCCCCATGTTATTAATGAATGGAAGTTCTGAGCAGAATGCTGGCTCGAGTATCCCTGCCCAGTAGTTAGGAGATTGAATTAGGAAGCTCAATCTTGAGTTCTCTCTTTGACTTAATAAACATTCATATCACTTGAATTGTGTTATTGTTTCAAAAATTCACCTCCCCTTTTAAATTCTTCTTCAAAGTTTTCAAATTGCATTTTGAAAAACCAACTTCAAAACTAAACCACTAAAAAGCCCTCCCTATGAACTTTAACTATAACTAAGTTGGTACACTTGATCTTGGCCTGGGCCAGCTAGAAAGGCATACTCTGGTTAAAGTTCTCTCTATTTGGTGACAACAATTGGCTCATTAAGAACTTCAATTTTAAGAAAATTATCTATATGTTTTGATTAAATCTCTGATTATGGCACCTCAATCTGGGGTTTAAATGATTGAAAGCAGGAGGATTGACCATGTATTTTAAAGTTCTAAATCTTTTACAAAAACCAGCAGTAGGAAAAATACTGTTGGATCTTCTCCCTTTTTAGATTTCGAGAGTGTCTAATACAGGGCATAGAGATAAAATCTTCTAAATAAAATTTTCTCAGCCTAAGCCTATTATGACTTTCAAGGTTTTCTTGATGAGCCAAGGATCCCTCGCAAGAAAAAAACCTCTGTTGCTCTCTAGCCGAAGTCCACCTTGCTGGATCCACATACCTAAATCCATTTTTAAAGCTATTTCTTAAATCAATTACGTATTTTAGAAGGTCTAACTTAAACTCCAAAACAAGAAATAGTAATCGCAAGTCTAAATATTTCTTTCAAAGATCTAACCTTGAAACTCTTTTTGAAAACTGGATCCAAAACTAAATCCAATTCCAAAAAATCATACCCAGATCAGACCAGACCCCTGATCTAAAACATAGATCCAATATTTTAAACTCAGTCCACTAATTCAAGCTCCTGATCCATATCCCAGAAAACTAGATCTGGATCAGATCAGACCAGTGATACAAACCTATGATCCAGATCCAAAACCTAGACCAAAATCAGATCAGATCACTGATGCGAACCCATTACCATGATCCAGACCACCTAGATCTGGATCATATCAAACAGCTAATCCAAACCCCCGATCTACATCCAAATACATTACTCCCGGATCTGATCAACCTGCTTATCCAAACTCCAGATCCAGATCCATGCAACCTAGACTCGGATCAGATAGTACTCTGACCTCATATCTGGATTCAACAATTCAAGTTCAGATTAGGTCAAACTTTTGATCAACCTAGCCCTACTTAATGGCTAGTTAAGGATTTGCTTCAATGGTGGATCCAAGACTGACATAGTCCCTTTTAATCTAGACTCCCAGATAGAATCCAATCTGCCCAGCAAACTGATTCTGCGTGTCTTCATACTCATTTGCACCCATGGGACGACATGAATGCTCACGCACACCACTAGCATATGAGAGATTAGAAAAAGGTACCACATCTCTAATATCTCTTAAGATACACGTAGCCATTTTAAAAGCTTTTACAAAGCCTTACGTAAAAAAAAAAAAGATGGTTAATAAGAACAAGATTTTCCTTAGTAATTTAAAACTATATATAAATGCATAAAATTTAAAACGCTGTATTTTCAACTTTGCATTTTGATTTTCGTTTTCCTTGAGTAATATTTAGAACATTTAGATAGAAAGAGAAACAATTTAGCCCTTAGTCGGATCACCCCTGACAAAGGCACGGCAAGGGAAAGATTTCGTACTAACAAAATCGATTCCTTCTCCTTGTTTGGTCCAGCCTCTTTAAAACTAGAGGCGAGCTTTTCAATCTATATAATCAAAATCCTCGCACGTGGTACAGCCCCCTATTGTAGGTAGAGCACTCAAATTTTGCTGTTTACAGTTTCTGATGAACAATGGGTCTGGTGCTTCTTTTATCCAGATCTTATCACCCCAAAATTTTTCGAAAAGACTGCATTCTTTTTACCCAAACGCAAATTCAAAACTCAACTTTAAACACAAGTTTTAAATCCAAAATCCAATTCTCAAATCCAAATAAGATCCAAAATCCAAATCTAGATCTGAATTCATCACTTCAAACTCAAAATCCGAAACTGAAATCAAGACAACAAAATTTGAATTTATGAGCGTCGCGCGTGCATGCATGGACTTTCCCTTTGTTTATGCTTCGTTCTCACACCAAAATGTGTTTTTAAGCCTTAATACGTCGGTGAGCAATTGAACCCAATCCAGATTTAAAATGAGTTTGGAGTCAGTCGAAACAGAGTCGACCACAAAATTTGGAGCAAAAAATAAATTTTATACACATTTTAAATAAAGAAAAAAAAACATATATATATATATATATATATAGTTTTATGTTTTTTTATGAACATCCATATTTATTTATTTTTTACTCATTTTATTTCATTTTATATCATTTAAAAAAAAAACAATCGCACGTCGCACGCGCGATCTCGCTCACACGAGCAATCATGGTAAGCGATCGTTGCTGCGCACAGCCGCAAATCTAGCCAAAGCGCTGCACACAGCCGCGAATCATGGTAAGCATGCATTTAGCCAAAGCACTGCACACAACCACGAATCTAGCCAAAGCGCTGCGCACAGCCGTGAATCATGGTAAGCGCGCGTCTAGCCAAAGCACTGCGCACAGCTGCGAATCATGGTAAGCGCGCATCTAGCCAAAGCGCTGGGCACTGTTGCGCCTGGCATGCAACAATGCCCGAGTCAGGGCCTGCACACAATGTAGGCCCCCTTTTCTTGCAAAACCGACCCTTGGGGTGGTGTTTGAATTTTTTGGGTGGGCATTGGCCCTGCCCACACTCCAAAGAGGTATTTGTAGGGTAATGGCCAATCCCACTTAGTCAAAACCTATTTTTTTTAAAAAAAATTGAAAATAATTCAAAATTATTTGAAATTCTCATGAAAATGTTGAGAAATTCAAAAAAATTTAAATTTTGAGGTTTGGCTCCAAAATTCCCTATAAATACTTTCACAATCTTCTCTCTTAGGCTTGAGCTAGCCTTTGGGAAACTTCTAGTGCATTCTCAAGACTTAGAGTTTTCCCTTAGCTCTCTTTCTTCATTCTTCTCTTCTTCTTTCCTTCTCATTCTTCTTCTCTTCCAACATTGAGAGCAAGTTTCTCAAAATTCCAATTCTTCAAGGGAGCACAAGGAGATCTCTTGGAGCAATATCTTCATCATTTTAGAGCTTCACTCAAGGTGAATATAAGATCATCTAAAGAAATGGTATTTATTTTTCTAAAATCATTCTTGTTAGAGGTATGTAACCGACATCCCAATCATTTTTCTTTCTTTACTCTTTCTCTTCTTTATCTCCCCATGGCTATATAAGATTGCTCTCAAACCTACATTTCGGAGTCAAGAGCTATTCTTGAGTTCACCGGGAGCATGAGAAGTTGAAATGATATTTCATTTTATGATTAGAATATATCTTCTCTTTTATTGAATGTTGCTTTATTTTGGTTTCCTTACTTGCTCTCTTCTTCGTCTCCCCACGGCCATATAAGAAAGCTCTCAGAGTGAAGAAGCTATTCTTGAGTGCACCGGGAGAATGAGAAGATGAAATGATATTTTATTTTATGATTGGAACATGTTCTATCTTTTCTACATTGTGGCTTTGTTTTGGAATATTATTCATGCTTAATTTATTAATTTTACCATTCATATATGAACGAACAGTGAGAAAGAGTGTTTTTGGGTTCGGATTCTTTTCCATTATTATGTTGATGTTTGAGGTTGGGATTTGTACATTTCAGAAAAACCCTCACGAATGTGTTCATGTTTACATGCATTTTCATGTCACTCTTATGTTTAGTTCCCTCTTAATCACACAACTAAGAACCTGTTGCTTGATTTTCTTTCATACCCAATAGTGAAAGAAACATATTCCCTTGTAACAAACAAAGTAATTATGTTTTATGTTCATATATAAATAAATTTGAAGTCATGCGCTTCAAAAGATTTTCAAAAGCAAGAACCCTCTCTAATGAGGCTTTTGAGATCTAGCTTAGGCTCTTGCATGAGTCCAAGTTCCTCTCCGACCTACATAAAAATTGAAGTCGAATATTTGAAGTCATTTCTTGATTTTTAATCTCATGAAGACACATACATATATGTTTGTTATATACATATATATGTGTACATGATGATGTTCTTTATCTTTCTCTCATATATTTCCACATTTTATTTTACAAATTTTCATATACACATGAATGCATATATATGTGTTCTATTTTCTTTCTCTAGAATGTTTTACTTCTTTTTTTAAGTTAAATGTTTTCTCCAAAAAGTTTCTTATATATATACATATATATATATATATATATATATATATTTCTCTAATTTTTTTTCTCTAAAACCTCTCTTTCTCTTTTAATCAATATCCTCTTTTTTAAACTTTCATATATGTGTACACATATATGTGCATCTCTCTCTTTTTTAGGAACTTCTTTTTCCTCTCTATTTAAGTTAATATCTCATTTTCAAAAGCTTTCACATACATACATGTACATATATGTACACATATACATATGTACATGTACATATATACATACATATAGAAATACGTATCTCCCGTTCTTTTAAAATCTTCCATTTAGTGATTTTTGAAATATCTTTTTGTCGCTCTTTCTTTCTATGAGAGTATTTCATCTTTTCCATTTGTTTGGATATTTTCTCCAAAGATCTAAGGTTTTAATTGTCGACTTCATTAATACTAAAAAATCAAATAATGACCTAATGTTGGAATCATGCTTAATAGTCTACAACCCCATTCCATTTTCAAAAACTTTTCTCTTTTCATAACAATATTTATGACAATCTTATAAATAAAAATAAGAAATTTAGATGTATGTGATGGTATTCTAGATGAATATTGTGGTAGGAATGAATTATTCTCTTCTAATCATATTGGATCATTGCATTCATACTCACTTAACATCAATTATGATTACAAGCACCTCTTTAAAAGAGCTTAAGCAGGATGAGATGAGGTTCTAATTAGGTAGTAACCGAATTAGAGAAAAACCTCAAACCTACTTAAAGTCTTCAGAGAACACTAAATCCACTTCAAAAATGATCTCAAAAGGTTTTCAAACAATATTTGTAAAGATTTTCCAATTTAAGATTTTCTCAAATCAAAATGTTTTACACTCTCAAATTATTCTTCAAAACTTTCTCAAAATCTTGAAACATTGAATCTTCAACATTTTCTCAAACATTACACCACATTTAAACTAAAAGATCTTTAAGCAAAAGTGATGCATCAACAATAAGCATAGCCCTTGGATTGATTAACCCCAGTAAAGGAGTCGGGAACGGTCAATCCTCGTACAGAAGGGTGAGACTTTTTCTTTCTCATTTAAAATAAAACATCATTTTCTTGGAGCACTTTACAAACCAAAAAATTTTTGGGGATGCAAACACTAGATTATCTGAATATTAGTCCTGATTACCCGCACCATGCATGTTAAACTTGGAAGCCTTAGATTTAAATCCAACTGGCCATTTGTTATATATTGTGAATGGGTGGTAGCATGTTTATGATCAATTAAAGTGGAATTTTCGTGTTCGCATAGGCTTGAGGATTAGGTACAACCTTCCTTAATTTAGGTCTTTATTTATAAACAATATATGAAGTTTTTGCTTTTTATTTTACTTTTAATCTCATCTTAAGTGGCATTGCATTAACACCATATTTGGTTGGATGGAAATGGGTGGCAAAGGAAAGGAAAACATAATAGATGGTTGTATGGATGGAGGGAAAAGACAGTTTCAATTTTATGCATGCCTCGTTGGAAGGAAGGGGATAGAAAGGAAAAGAACAATTAGCCCCTTTTCAATCCCTTCAAACTAGACGGAAATGGATGGAAATGAGAGGAAGGAGGATAAATTACTTATCTACCATCTCCAACTTTCCATCCTCCCCCACCCACCCACCCACCCACATACATATACCTCCTTCTCTCTCTCCTCTTCATGTACTCCTCTCTCCCTGTCCCTCCTTTCACCTCTCTCTCTCTTTCTCTCTCCCTCTCTGCGCCAACACACTTACCTCTTCCCCCCTCTCTCTCTCATATATTTTCTTCTATGCATCCTCACATTATCCTTTTTCCCTCCCTTCTAACATTTTAATAACTATTCCTTCGCTTGGCGACACATAATATTTGTATCATTGTTGGCCAACTCGGCAGTTGACTTGGGAATCACCTGAGTCGGCTCATGATCGTCCTCTCACTAGGCCATGAGTCAGATCCAAGCAGGTCAGCACCAAAACTCAGGTGACTCACTGGATTGTTGACTCGGATTGGAATCTTCTGAGTTTGGTTCTAGATGTTTTAAAGTATAAAAGTTCATTTTGATTCATAAAATTTTTTACTATTTTTTATTTTTTTCCCCTCATGAAAGTTTTTATCAAAGACATGAAAGGATATATATATATATATATATATATGTGTGTGTGTGTGTGTGTGTGTGTGTATAAATTTCCAAACGTCCAAAGGGCCATGGAGAATCAGGTGGTTCATATAGAAAGGGAGATAAATATAAGTTAAGCAAGTGTTCTTAGATTCACAATCTTCTTCATGGTTAGAATGGTTGACAAATCATAACCAAAATCATGTTGCTATATGCTGTAGATTACACTACAAAATTAAGATAAAGCTACACTATAAAACTTTGTGACTTGAATTGGCCGAGTAATTGAGTCATGTCGCTGTTCCACTGATCCGGTTATCTATCTATCCAAGTCCAATTCCTAGGTTGGAGACACTTTTGTAAGCAAAGATAATATTTTTATTTTTTCCCTATATGGAACTAAATAAACATGATTATGGACATTTCTTTTGCTTTCCTTTCCTTCCTATTCAAGCAAGCTTTATTTATAGTTCATTTCCTTTTCTTTATTTCCTTTTCCTTTCCTTCCTCATTATTTTTCCTTCCATTTATTCAAATCCTTTCTATGCCATCCCTCCAAACAAAGCATAATGCCAACTCTTTTTGCATGCGACTGTATTTAAACTTAACCTCACCTATTTGTCCTGGTCATCACGATGGGGTTCATACATTGGGCCTATGTCTGGGACTAAGCTTCACTTACGGGCCACCTATTTGGTCCCATTGTCAATGCCAATAGGTTATTTACTTCAATCAAGTATATAAACAAGTGTCTAAGGAAATTAAAGAGCCTTACCCTTAGAACCCTTGGACAAATCTATCTTAATATGAAGGACTTTGGCTCAAAGTATATTGGCATACCTTGAAAGCTGGACAACCAAATCTACCATTGGAATTTTGATTAGGTCTACCAAAATCATTTTGAAATTATGCATACTAGGAAAAACCTTTAGGGAGTGTTGCAATGAACATTTAACTATCATGTTTTCATTGCTTGTCTGATGTGTATGTTGTTTACCTGGGCTCATGTTTTCAAGCGGATTGAATACTTTAAAAACAACCCTGTTCATCATTTTAGTTTTCAAAAATCATTGAGTTGTTTTATATCTTCAATATTTCTCATGATCAGCCCATTATTTTTCATGGTATTCCCAGGATGGCTCATGTCGACTCCCTTGCTTTGTTTTTGAAGAATCAAGAAGTTTTATAAAAAAATCTCATTTGGAATTTACTTAGACCTTCCCTCGATGATCCATTCTCATTACTCCTCTATCTCCCATTGATCTAGCCCATTGCTTCATCATAACAGAAAACTTGATAATGTAACTATTCCTTCTAGTCTAGTGCCCCTTGCATGGTGTTTTGGAGTTTTTCCAGTATATCTCCAAACCTACTTGAGGGTTGTAGAGTACATAAAGTGGCTGAGATATGCAAGGAAGTTGTTGATGGCAGTCTTGTTTAGGCTTTAGCTAAGAGGTAGAACCCTTGATCTTACACTTTTTGGTTCCCTTGAGGAGAGATGACCATACTTTTGTATCATCATTCAGAGATTCCTAGTCCTTCCTAGTGATGCAGACCTCAGTAAGGGCTCACGTCCTTCATGATCGTCAGCCTACATCCTTCAGCTCGCACCACCAACAGAGCCTTAGGAGGAGGCTATCATAGTAGTAGTATAACAACTGAGAGAGGCTTAGCCAGCACATTAGTGCATGGCAGCCCTCGTCCAGCTCAGTTGATTCATGAGGAGCTGAGGCCAGACCCAAAAGACTGCCCTTAGCTCAAGCCCACTTGAGATGTGCCTGGTCCGGCCATGCCCCAGACCCAATTATTAAACTTCGAGGAAAGAAAGCAGGAGGAAGAACACTCAAGATTATAGTGGTTCGTTCTTACAGACCAACATCCACTTCCTCTCTATCTCTCATTCTACTTTCTAATGAGACCAAAGGTTCCACTATGTATAGAAAAGATTACAAGGAATCCCTTGGCTTAGGGATAGGTTTTGGTACAAAAATCTTTTCAATTTGATGATCAATAATTTCCTTATTTTGTTGATTTGTAATGGTAGCATTGTAGATTTCGTGCAGCTAGCTGGTGGTGTTATCTTTATCCTCAACATGCTTCCTCAAGCCAATCTCCTTGAGATTGAAATTGTTTTGAAAATACTTGAATTTTAGGCTGGGGAGAGCCTTAGTAAATATGTCAGCAACTTGACTGTTTGAATCAACAAATTTGATTTCCAGCTCCTTTCGGCAACTCTTTCTCTAACGTGTGCTTTGTCTGGGCATGAAAGACAGGATCTTTAGCTAGATAGGTAGCTCCTAAGTTATCACACCATAAGATTGGTGATTCCAACACCTTTAGTCCTAGTTCCTTTAATAGCATTTTCAGCCATATAAGCTCAGAAGTAGCCCCTGCAAGGTCTTTATATTCAGCTTCTACTGAAGATCAAGCTATAGTTCGTTGTTTGGACAAAGACCAAGAGATAATACTGCTGCCCAAAAGTGTGACATAACCACTGGTTGACTGCTGGTCATCTGGGCATCCAGCCAAATCTGCATCTGAGAGATTGATTAAGATTCAAAGATTTAGAGAAAGGAAGTCACAATTTGATAGTGCCCTGTACATATCTTAGAATTATCTTGACATAGCTCCAATGCTCTTGGGATGGTTCGTGCATAAACTGACATGCTTTATTAACAACATATGTTGCATATAGAAGACCTCCTACTATACTTTGATAAATAGCTCCATTATCAAATTTTTGTCCAACATATTTACAAGTAGTTACGTTGGCAACTGTTGGAGTGTCTACAGCCCCACAATTTCCCATACATGCTTAGACAATAGATCCAATATATATTTTCTTTAGCATAAATAAAGAACACCTTGCCTTGATGTAGCTTTAATTCTAAAAAACAGACACAATTTTCCAAAATCTTTAGTAGAAAATTCTATGCCGAAATGAGAAACCAACATCTGAATTTCTAATGGTGTATTTTCGGTGACAATAATATCATCCACAATAATAGCATCTGACAATGACTCATGAAATCCCTGACTTGTTAAGTAGACTTGGAGCTGTTCGAACCATGCCCTAGGAGCCTACTTTAACCCATATATACCTTTCTGCAATTTGCAAACATGATTTGGAAAATTCTTTGATTCAAAACCAGGAGGTTGAGTCATTGTTATAACCCTAAATTTTTCAAAAAGTACTGTATTCTGATTTAATCCTAGACCCAAAACAAATTTGCAACTATTCGATTTAAAATGAATTTTTAAACTTAAACCCAAGTTTAGATCGACATCAAACATTTCAAACTCAAAATCTAAATTTGAGTTCAAAACAACAAAGTCTGTTGCTATAAGCGTCGCGCGCCCGTGCACAGACCTCTCCTTGTTTTACGCTTTGTCTTCGCACCAAAATATGTTTTGAAGCTTAAAACGAAGCCGACCACCTTTTTATAAAGAAAAAAATCAATCTTATACACTTTTTAAATAAATAAAAAAAGAGGAAGTTTTTTGCGCCGCATGATACGCAGTTGTGCAACCGCACGTCATGCAGTCGCACATTCTGCAGTCGCATTATGCGATCGCCTGCGAGGCTGCAGTGCACGGCAGCGGGTTGCACTCTGCCGCGCGTGTTCACCCAACGCCAGACGCTGTTGCGCCTGGCAGGCAACAACGCCCGCGTAAGGGCCTGCAACAATGCAGGCCCCCCTTTTCTTGCAAAAACTGCCCCTAAGGGGCGGTTTTGGTTTCTTTGGGTGGACAATAGCCCTGCCCACACCTCAAAAGGGTGTTTGCAAGGCTAATAGCCAATCCCTCTTAGTCAAAACATATTTTTTTGAAAAAATTTGAAAATAATTCAAAATTATTTGAAATTCAGATGAAAATATTGTGAAATTCAAAAAAATTCAAAATTTGAGTCTTGGCTCCAAAAATCTCTATAAATACCCCCACAATTCTCTCTCTTGAGTATGAACCAACCATAGAGGAACCTTTTGTGCTTCCTCACTTGAAATTCAAAATTTTCCTTTGCTCTCTCTTTGCATTTCTCTCTTCTCCTCCAACCTTGAGAGCAAGCTTCATCAAGCTACAACTCTTCAAAGGAGCACAAAGAGATCTCTTGGGGGTTCATCGTCTTGGAGCTTTATCTTAGGCAACTCCAAGATCATTCAAAAAAGAGGGCTCATTTCCAATATCATTCATATTAGAGGTATGTAATCTTCCTCTCATTTTCATCTATTTCCTCTTTTCCTCTTGCCACCTCCTTATGGCTGTGCAAGAAAGCTCAAATGATTTCCTATCTAGAATCAAGAGCTATATCTCGAGTGCACCAGGAGTATGAGCAAGGGGGAATAAATTCAATTTCTTGATTTATCTCAAAAAATATGTTTGCTATATTGTCTTACTTCTCAAATATGCTTGAGACGATGTTCATTTGCATGATATTCTAATTTTTCCTTAATTAATGAGCAAATGCACGGTGAGAATGAGTGCTTGAGGTTGAGATTTCTTCATTATTGTGTTGATTTTTGAGGTTGGGACTTGTTCAACCTGGAAAAGCCCTCCACGAATTTGTACATGTTAAAGTGCATCTTTATGTCATTTTCACGCTTAGTTTATTTCTTAATCATCCGATTGGGAACCCCGATGAGTCCTTCGTCATTCCTATTTGATTTTCTTTCATACCCAATGTTGGAAGATATGTATTTTCTTATGGCAAATACTATGATTTTATGTTCATATTTGAAAGCATGTTTTCCAAAAGATTTTCAAAAACAATTACCCTCCCTAATGCAGCCTTGGAGACTTAACTTAGGTTCTTGCATGAGCCCAAGTTCCCCTCCGGCCTATATCAAAAATTGAAGTCCGCTATTTTCAATTCTATTCTTGATTTTAATACTCATGAAAACATATGCACATATACATGTTATATACGCATACACACACATGAATATATTTCTTTGTCATTCCCTCCTTATGATTTAACATACTTTTACAAACTCTCATATACGTATATATGAATATATATAAATGTGTATTCCGTTTTCAAATCTCTTTCTCTCTCTTTCTTAAATGATCTTCTCTTCTCTGTTTGATTTAAACATCATTTTCACAAGCTTTCATATACTTATCTATACATATATACATATATATGTATATATAAATATGTATATGAATACGTATCTTTCTTTCTTATAAATTTTTTATTTTGTGATTTTCAAGATCTCTTTCTCTATATTTCTCTCTATGAAAGTCTTTCATCTTTTCCATTCTTTCAATATTTTTCTATTATGATTTAAGATTTTAATTTTTCATTTGCCGACTTCACTATGACAAAAAATCAAGTAATGACCCAATATTGGAATCGTGCTTGAGGGTCCACAACCCCATTCCATTTTCAAAAACTTTTTTCTCTTCATCAAAAATATTTATTCCAAAAATCTTAGATGGATGTGATGGTAGGAATGCTTTAGATGAATGTTGTGGTAGGAATGAATCATATAGGATCAATGCATTCATGCATTTACACTCACTTAATATCACTTATGATCACAAGCACCTCTCCAAAAGAATTTAAGCAAGATGAGATGGAGCTTTAACTACGTAGTAACCGAATTAGAGCAAAATTTTAAACCTACTTAAAGTCTTAAGAGAACACTAAAATGATTTCAAAATGATTCCTCAAACTTTTTCAAATGATATTTACAAAGATTTCTCAATTCTAGTTTTCCCTAAAATATTTTACATTCACAAGTAATTCTTCAAGAACCTTTTCAAAAGTTTGAAATATCAAACTTTCAATATTTTTCTACACCGCATAGAAGAGATGTTTGAGCGAAAATGAAATGCATCAATAATAAACATAGCCCTTGGATTGATTACCCCCAGTAAAGGCGCCGGGAACGGTCGATCCTCGTACCGACGGGCGAGTCCCTTTCTCTCTCATTAAAAAAAAAAACTTATTTTTTTGGAGCACTCCAAAAACCAAAATTTTTAGGGATGCGAACAGTCTTGTACACGGTTTCCTTAAGCATTCCTTGGAGAAGGGCGTTATTAACATCTAATTGCCTGACAATCCATCCTTTCGTGACAACAATAGCTAAAACCATTCTCACTGTTGTGGGTTTGACTATAGAACTGAAAGTCTCCTCAGAGTCCACTCCTTCTTGTTGACTGTACCCATTGGATATGAAGCGAGCTTTATATCGCGCTATAGAACCATCTGGATTATGTTTTATTTTTTAAATTCATTTGATTCCAACAATATTATTTTCATTATTTGTAGGCACTAGAGACCATGTTTTATTTTTATGATGGGCATTGATTTCTTCAGTCATGACCTAGAACCATTTTGGGTGATCAAGAGCTTCAAAATGATTGCTAGGCTCATGTTTGTCTAATTCTTTCTTGGCATAATATACTTTTGGGATTTTAGTGCCATCCATTGAACTCGTCATTATAGTGTATGTTGCCCTTGACCTCTAGCCTGAGGGATAATGTCAATGACACAGTTGTTGATTAGTAGCATTTGGTTGAGCATATTCATGCATGGGAGATGGTTCAAGGGTAGATGAAGAAATGTAAGGACTATTTTGATTTTCTTCCCAAAGTTATCATGCTGGTCTATGGTGAGCCGACTGCAGCATGTTTCACAATTTGAAACAATACTAAGCAATACTTGAAATATAGGAGGTGATACCTTTTGAGGCCGATTCTCACTTATTTTAGAATCCATCGATGCCTGTTTTTGAATCCATGCTAATATTTCTTGCTCAATGAGAGGAGCTCTCAATCCTTGAAAGAGAAAAGTGTTCTCATGGAAAATAACATATCTACAAATGTAAGTTCTTTTGTCAACAAGGTCAAAACAAAAGTTTCATTTATATTGATGCCCATAGCCAACAAATACACATGGCCTCGACTTTGGTTGCACTTTATTTTTCTTGTAGTTCATAAGGGGTCTTGTCCTTCAACTTTTTCTTGTAGTTCATAAGGACTCTGCTTATAGTGTGCACTACCGATTGAAAAACATTGACTCAAAAAATTGGAGGCATTCAAGCTTGAACCAGCATGCTCATCCCAGTTTCCACAAGGTGTTGGTGTTTTCGCTCCATGACACCATTTTGTTGTGGTGTGTGAGGACAGGAAAGCCACCTATGTATTCCATTTGTAGCAAGAAAGTTAGGAAAACTCATGCTAGTAAACTCATGACCAGTATCCAAGTGAAAGGTTTTAATTTTAGAGTCAAATTGGTTTTCAACATACAACTTAAATGTCTCTAAGTATCCCTGAGCTTCGGATTTGGATTTTAATGCAAACATCCAAGAGCAGCGAGAATAATCGTCAACTAATAGTAGATAATATCGGTATCCATCTTTCAGCTCATATGGAGCTGCTCCCCACAGGTCAGCATGCAATGGCAGTTTATGTATTTTGCATATAGAGCAAACCAAGCACAACATATTTTGAGTTAAATCATAATAATCAAACCATTTTTTTTCAGTTTTTCTGTGATATGAAAATTTAAATGTCCTAGAAGTTGATGCCAACTATCAACATTTTCAAAATTTAAATGTCCTCGAAGCTGATTATCAACATTTTGACCACCATTTTTATTTGTTGAAGTGTGACCCACTGGTTTCTGATTGATGCAGTTGTTATTCTGATCTGATTTGCATGCTACAATAGCTTTTAGTATAGCTGAACCGGTGTTACTGCTCTTGATTGTCTGATTTACTCCCGGCCAGTGGTAAAGACCAAGTTTAGTCATCACTTGAAATAGAACCTTCCCTATCTGCATATGCTTGACAATAAATTTTTGTGAATAAAATTCAAAGAAGCAACCATTGTCAACAGTAAATTTAGCAATGGATGGAAGATTTTTCTTAATAGAGGGCTAATGAAGGACATTTCTCTACTGAAAATGCTTATTTGTACATAAAACAATATTACCTATTCATGAATGGGCAAGGTGGATCCATTGTCAAGCACCAGAGCTTCAGAGCCCTGAAGGATGGATTGAGAGAAGATAACTGATATATTGTTACATGATGTAAAGCACCAGTGTCCAGACACCAACATTAGTCTATCTTGTTGTTGGAGGCCCATGCTACGAACACTTTGGGTATATCCCAGTAGTTCTGAGCAGTGTGGTTTTTTATACCACAAAATTGACATGTCACCTTGCTGATTTTGATTGTTGTTATCATGTAATCTACCTCTGCCCCTTCCTCGGTAAAAGTTCCAATGCCTACGCCCATGCCACTTTGGTCTATGAAGTCATTGAAATTGGTTTCAGCCGAGAAGGTAGTTTCTACCACAAAATGGAGCAGTTCAATCCGTTTTTATTGATTCAACAAAAGGTCATAGATTTCAGAGAAACTTGGAAGAGATTTGAAAGCAGAAACAGCAGTAACAAAGTTTCATAGGCAGCAAGCAATCCATTTAGAGTAAACATGACTAAATCTTGATAAGAAACTTCTACAATTACCGCATTAAGAGAGTCTGCGAGAAGAAGATGCATAAGACTGTTCTAAGGCGACCCAAGTATCACAAGCTGATTTTATATGCACAACATGGCTTAGTACAACATTACTCACGGTAGCTTTCACACAGCTGAGAGCAAGCTGATCAGCTCTCTTCCAAATAATGAATTCCGGATTGACAGATTCCATGCCCTCATTAGTGACAAATTCAACAGGAGGTTTGGACGATCCTTCAACACAATTAAATAAGTGTTGAGAGAACATCACTGGCTCAAGTTGGGAAGGCCAAAATAGAAAATTTGTGGCATCTAACATGACTTAAACCAAACCAGCAATGGCGTTCCATTTTACACTAGGAACAAAATTTTGTGAGGCCATGAAAGCAGCGACAAGGAGAGCTTAGAATGGATCAGAACTTTGATACCATATTAAACTTCAAGGAAAGAAAGCAGGAGGAAGAACACCCAAGATATAGTGGTTTGATCTTACAAACCTACGTCCACTTTCTCTCTATCTCTCATTCTACTTTCTAATGAGAGTAGAGGTTCTGCTACGTATAGGAAAGATTACAAGGGATCGCTTGATAGAGATAGGTTTTGGTATACAAATCTTTCCTATTCGATGGTCAGTAATTTTGTTTATTTGTGAATTTACAACAACATTGTAGATTTCGTGCAGCTGGCTGGTGACGTTATCTTTATCCTCAACACCAATTAGCTAGCATGCACAATCTTTAAAGAAGATTAGCGTGCACCTATGCACACAGGCCACATGCCTGCCACCCAAGTAGTTATCTGCCTCCTTCCACTTGGCGAGAAACCTTACATATACTATCTACTAGTTATGTGCCATGCACATATGTGGTTATGACCTTCCAGCAGAACCTTGTGTGTATGAAAATATATAAACTGAAGAAGAAAACATCAGTTATAAGGCAATCCCCAAAACACATAATCTGTGGATGTCTTTGTTGGAAGGCTGGCAGCTTTGATTTCAACTATGGTTGGGCATGTTATGGCAACAAAATTTGGTAATCTTCCTCTTTGTTGTGTACATTGCTGCATATGCAGGTACTTTGATATTTTTCAGATGGCATACATTTCACCTGATTTGGAGTTGGAAGATTTATAGAGCCATTTAATTTGATTCCTAGTTTCATGAACTTGTTTCTGAAGGTATTGTTGTTAACTCGTTTTTCTCATTATTTGGATTTAATAAAATCTGTTGGCTTCATGGGTGTAATTTTTTAAGAATTAACATGACTTTTCAAAATCATAACAGAAGCACAATTACAGAAAGAACAACTTTTTCTAAAGAGGAATGGTTTCACGTTTCCACCATTTTCTCTTGCATTTGACCGCATGACTTGCTATGTCGGCCAGCCCTTGGTATGATCATAGATCATTTTTTTCCTGACTAGGTTATGTCTTATGATATAAGCAAAACATTAAAAAAAAGTATTTTTTGCATTAAATCACAATCCCTTGGTAGAATAGCTTAATATGTAATATCTCCTATTTTTCTAGGAGCTCTCAAATTTGCCCAAGAATAAAGTGATAGTTTCACAAGCAAAAAAAAACTAAAAAAAGATAAAAACTATGAGGATGATACTATGATAATAAGAACATGAAATTGAAAAGATCAAAAGTGACATATTTAAACAAAAATCTGTCGCCATATTGTGATGTCATTACAACATTTCACTGGAGCATTTACACTGCTATAAATGAAAATTCCCTAGAACATGAAAATCTATAAGTAGTAGTAAAATCTCTTGCATAACATCTTCATAAATTGAAACTATTATTCTGATCAGAACTAGCATAGACCACTCATGAGCTTAGTCTTCTCCATCTCAACTACTTGCAACTTCAATGCAAATACCTTTGAAGGTCAAGAGTTGATCCACATATTTTATGCTTGATGAGAGGAATTTGGGCACGTTGTAGCTTTATAATTCATTAAAGGATTATACAATGTCATGTAGCTCAGAAGTAGGACAGAGTGGTTAACTGGGATGCATCTTGACATCACTTTACATTTATTGTTCCTTTCTTGTTGTAATGTTTGTACTTGCTGCAAGGTATACTGGGTGGTTTTAGGTGCACCTACAGCAAAGTAATCAGTGACCAAGTTTGGCACGTGAAATGGCAGCTGTCTGCTACACATAACATCTAGGCATTTTCCTCAACAAATATCACTTATCTTTATGTGGTTTCTAGGCAAGTATGTTGTGGTGCATTGGCTGAAACTCTTCTCATTGCATGGGCCATTATTAATTTTTTTAATGCCCTCATTCTCTTCTCAAGCCATGTGTAATTTTGTATGGATGTGACTCTACTTTGAGGTTTCCTATTTAGCTAATCCAAGGTAATGGAGACTTGGAGCATGTTCTTTTGGCCTGCAACTTTTAATTGTTCTCCTTTATTGTATTTTCTCATTTTTTTCCTTCACTAAAGTTAGATTTCTCTTGAAACTGAATTGGAAGCCTTTGTTTGTAGTTAAGCTTTTGTATCATGTTGCATGCGTTGAGACTAGCAGCGTGGGTAGAAAAACTCATAAAAGAGGAAAAGATGTAGGTGGAGCTAGCGATAAAGCTAATTTTTCTTAATTCTTTTTGTTTACCTTCAAAATCATGGATGCATATATCGATGACATATTGATTAAATCTAAGACAAGAGAAAACCACATTGAAACCCTCAGCCAGGTATTTGAGAATAGTACAAGCTTTGTTTGAATCCTCAAAAATGTGTATTTGGGGTTGAATCAAGTAAACTTTTGGGTTTCATGGTCAGTAAAAGGGGGATCGAGATGGATCTTACCAAAGCTAAAGCAATAATCGATATGCCACCCCTACCAATATAAAGGAAATATGAAGCTTGCAAAGGCGAATCCAGTCAATTAGATGATTTATTTTCAATCTAGGCATGAGATGTGAACCATTCAACCAGTTGCTAAGGAAAGGCGTCAAGTTTGAATGAAGTTTTGAGTGCCAACAGTCATTTGATAAGATCAAGAGATGCCTTCTAAATCCACCAATGTTAAAACCCCCGGTATTGGGAAGACCATTGCTGCTCTACATCACAGTGAATGAGTCAGCATGTTATGACTTTTTGGCACAATATGAGGAAGGAAGTCGCATCGAGCATGCAATTTATTACATTAACAAAACTTTTATCCAATATGAAAAGGAACACTCTTCGATAGAAAAAACTTGTCTAGCATTGATTTGAATGTGTCAAAAGCTAAGACATTAAGATACTCTCCAAACTAAATACTCTTAAATACATCTTGGAACAGCCCTTCCTTAATGGGCGCATCGCCAAATGACAAGTTTTGCTGATGCAATAGATCTTGAATATGTGTTTCAAAACAATCAATGGACAAGCAATTGCAGATCAGTTAGCAAACTTTTCCCAATACGAAGAAATCAGAACGAACGATAAGTTTTCAGACAAACACGTACTAAGATTGGAAACACTTCCGATATGGAAGATGTACTTTGATGGTTCCAAAAACTTGTTGGAAGATGGGATAGGCATTTTACTTCTCATTCCAGGAGATGAAATGATCTAGCACTCTTTGAAACTCGATTTTTCATGTACCCATAACATGGCTAAATATGAAGCCCTCATACAAGGATTGCGTTCTCTACTTAGTTTTCAACTAAAAAGGGTGCATGCCTTCGACGACTCTCAGCTTATCATCAATCAAGTGAACGAGGAAAGGAAGGTCAAAGATGAAAAGCTGGTGTCATATCAAGAGATCGCCACCACCTTGATTCGTCAGTTTTAAGAAGTACAAGTAGCTCACATGAAAAGAGAAGACAACCCTATTGCGAATGACCTCAAAAGTTTAGGATCTACCATATCTTTTCGAACCAACGATTCAATCTGTTCTTTTAAGATTGGAAGATTAGAACACCCTACTTTTGAAGCGGTGAAGCATGTTCATCATATCCAAGAGGTGAATACGCCTTGGTAATGGTACTACCCCTAGCTACTTTGCCAACTACTTTTCATCTTGATGTTCCACAAACATCACAAGGTTTTAGAGTCATGGAATCCTTCCAATATAACATACAATGTTTGGGATATGTATTAATCTTAAAATAATTAAGACCCAAGTCTCCAACAAATTTTTTGGTCTCACAATAAGACTTTGCTAGCTTTTTTACTTTTGGAATCACTTCCTTCAGTAACTCTAACAACAAGAAAAATGACTTCTTGCTCCATCCACTAAGACTTTGTAATTTTTTTTGCAACTGGTGTACAATTCTTGTTGAACATTTTCCAACAACCTCTTAAATGTTTCAAATTCTATATTGGGCAAATTTATGAAAACATTCGCCCCACCTAACTCAGCACAGGACGTATGGGTTCTGAATACATCATTCAATGCTCATATATATCATCATCATCATCTAACAGCTCATTGGATGTAAAATTCACATTAATTGTCGATGAAGATGAAGCTTCTCCATGATACTACCATTGAATATAATTTGAACAAATTCCATTACATATTAGATTATTGAAAACCATGCCAAAAGTCTAATTTAAACAATTGTTGCACTTCAACTATAGACATTTGATTATTCTATTAATCTCTACATTGTGGGACCTGGCAAATTCTATGAATTTTCTTGCTCTAGTATTATATTCACTACTTGACATGTTAAACGTGAAACAAAGTATATCAAGTACTTAAGATGATCGAGAAGTGGGTAAACAGAGATCAAAACAAGAGAACTAGGAAGCAATGTAGGAAATGGGACTTATAAATTCCTACTGAAGAACTTATAAAGGCCAAGAGATTTAAAGGGTCTAGATTCGAGTTAGAACTCCTTATACTAAATATGATTTAATCAGACACTTGTTGAAGTTATATTTAAATCCATACTTGCATTGAATGCCTGTTTTTTAAACTGAATTTTGATCCAACTTGCATAAAAAGTCACAAGTTTAAATTTATCATGTAATGAGGTTTGGTCCTTCACCCACTGTGATCAAGCGAGATTGAAGGAGGACTACAGAAATGTGAAAGAAGACCTATGATAAATTATGGAGTATTGAATAGCTGCTCTAACAAAAGTATGACAAGGGAAGCAACAATGTCAACACAATGGTTGCAGGTCGTACATGCAACAGAAGAGACAAGGAAAGCAGTGATAACACCACCGGTGGAATGAAAGGAGGCCCATCGATAGGCAAACTTCCTTCTGATTAGGTAAGTCTATCTCCTCATCGGGCTAATCACCATAAGACTTTCTCACTCAAATGAAGGAACTCCCAAAGTCTCCCTTCATTTGCCATATAGATCAAAATTTTCATAAGCTTCCTTGCCAAAGAAATCTTCATGAGGAAAAGGGTAAAACGAGCAGTTCGGGTCAAATGGTGAGGGGATATATTTATCTGCTACAACTATCACCCTAGGTAGCAATCATAGCCGAAATGATGTCATAATATATGCATGGAGATGAAGCTTTCATCTAAGCGTTATTAAAACGAATGCATTCAAGATTAGTGTTTCCACCAGAAATGACATGCAACATGTCATACATGTCATGGCATAGTTCTAGAAGTTTTATTAGTCCTCAATATTGTTATTGATATCTCAGCCTTTTTCTACTTTGGATGTTGGACAATTCTTTATTAAACCTGTTCACCTAATTCTTGCTTGAAGCTATTGTGTAAATCAAACCATAATTTTGAGAGATAGTTATAATATATAAAACATTCAGTTTTTGAAAAGAAAGCTTTGCGACATTTACCATGTATTTTAGTGCAAGTGAAAAAAAAAAGTTGCTTCCATCATCAATCTATTTACCACCGCAACCCATGCTTTGTATACCTTTAAATTGTTAGCTATTTCTCATACTATCAACACCTGTAAAGAGTACAAAAGGATGAGACTTGTCACTGGACTCATGAAAGTGATAGAGTTTGGCAATTACTTCGCAGAATTCACCATAGGAATGACAAAGTTTGTGTTTCTTATTACTATATCTTGCTGGTCATCTTGCACAACATGATCTAAGGAAGTGCCACTTATTCTCCTTGTCGATCCTTTATCACTTTGCTTTTTAGGGTTGGCCATCTGCAATTGCAATTTATCATTTTTATCTTCAAAAAAATTTAAGATAGATAGTGAAACCATTATCTTCATCTAAGTTGTATTTGAATGGCATAAGAAAAGGTCTGAGACAACTATGTATCTCATTCATATTCTATCCATAAAACACCATATTGGAGGTTTTATGAAATAAGTCATATGGTGTGGGTTATGAAAAAAACCATAAAAGGGGCTCTCCCCATTTATGCATGGTGTGTAGGAGTTTTTTTCTTCAGGGAAAGAAGTGAGAGAAAGGAGAAGAGAAAGAGGGCTTTTGTCTTGCCATTTATGGTGAAGGTTCCATCCTTTGACATGATGCTGTTTGTACAGATATTTCTTTGTTTTTCTCTTAGAGGGAGAGAAAATTATTAAAAAAATATATATATCTGCTTTTCTTTCGACCAGACGATATTATTTGTTTTACAAAAATTGGTATCGGAGACAATTTGGATTGATTGAACGCACTATGTTATCAACAATGAAGATTGATATTGAAAAGTTTGACTAATTATATTCACCAAGAGGTTACGATAGAAAAGACTACCACAAGTCTTTGGAAAAAATATTAGAGTTATAAATTTATTGGTCCTAAAATAGTGTTTATAAAAAATCTATGCATGTCAGAAGGTACACCCATCAAAACTCATGGAAATGTATTTATTTCTATTATTATGGAGTTGAAAAATATAGTTGTGCAAATTGAAGCGAAACTAGTTTGTGATTGTATTCTTTGTCATCATCTTATACAAATTTTATGGAAACCATAATCTATGGTCAAGAGTCCATTACCGTTTGATAGTCACAACAATGCTTATGACAAAGTAAAAAATTGACAAGGAGTTGACAGGCATAGATGGAAATGAGGAAACTGTTGGTTTGGTTGCTGGAAGGAGACAAACGATATGTGGATATGTGTAATATAAGCAGGTCTGTTATTTACTCGTACAAATCTATGTAGTTTTGATATGAAGGTTTGGTCTTGACCTAACTCAGATTCCACCAAGGTTTGAGGAGTAATATGTGCAATGGTGACCTTGTAAGACATGGTCTTAGGTAAAGGGTCTGGTTGGCTCATTTTGAGACCTAGTTTGGCTGTTATTCAGGTTTTGGACCTAGAACAAGGTGAGCTAGACCCATTCTGGGTTAACATACTTATGGTGTAACTTGAGCTGACCTTGATTAAACACAGACCTGGCATGGGTTAAGCATCTCAAATGGTTGAGCTTTCATCAGGTAGATCAAGGTAGGTTTTACTTGACCTAGGTCCAGAACAAGTTTTGACGACCCTGGTTTGATACCTCGAATCATTTTAGCTTATCCTTGATTAAGCTAAATAGGTTGACCTCAAAACTTGATTTGGACTAGGCTCAAGCTTAACTCAGGTTTGACACCTCGGTACGGTAAGCCAGTCTTGCTCTTATCAAGGCTGGACTAGGGATTCACTTAACTAGTGTTTATTAAAGAGTCAAGTTGGTAGCCTAGGTGGGGATGTGGGGTTTGAAGTGGGTTTTCGTTGAACATTACCCAAGCTTGAACTCATTTACGTTATCAAATGGACTAAGCAAGCTGGTGCTAGGACTGGCTTAGTTAATGCATGTTCACTTTAAATCCATGTTGAAATCTACTTTGGTTGGTCACCTCAAATCGAGCTTGATTTTCACACGAACTTATGAGGATTGGTCTACATGGTGCAAAGCTTAAATAGAGACAAGCTTAGGTTTAGGACCTCAAACTCGTCTGAGTTAGTATTAGCCTAACTAGGAGAGGTTTTAAAGGTGTTAAACATAGATGCTGATAGGCTGAAGGCTTCATCACGTTTCATGTCGAGTGGACTCTAGGTGAGTTCAAATCCAGATCCAATTGGTAGATTATGCAGGCGCCTATGGTTTGTTTATAGGGTAGTACAGGTGTAGGTCACAGAAATGCTAGGATGGGTGGCAAAATGGTAATCTTGATTCGAAAAAATGAGTGAAATGGAAAGTACCTAAAAGAGGTGGGTTTTCCAGTACTGCACCAATTCGGTGTGCTTACAGGAGATAACTCCTCTAAGATTTGCTATACATGACTAAACATCTGGAGATTCATGCACTCTACATAAACCATAGGTTAAATGTTTAAAACTTCTGGTTTTATCCTGCATTCTTTCAGACATAGAACAATTTTTCACTCAATCTGGAGTCCACTCGACATGAAACTCAATTCTGGCCAAAATTCTGCACAGTTCATGGACAACGAATATTACTGACATGTGGCATAAAATATGAAATTGAGAGAGATATTTTAACATGGAGCCATTTACTATACAAATATATATGACACCAAATCAAAGTATCCAGTTTAGAACAAGATCTGATTCTGAGATCCAGAGGAAGATCTGGATCTAGAGAAAAAAAAAAAAACAGATCTAGATGTAACATTTTGATTTGGATCTGGTCTGATGATCTGAGATTAAAATCTCAAAATGAGATTTGAACCTCAACAATGACAAATCTGGAAATTGATTTTGATATCCAGATTGAAGATCTGGACTGGGTGTGCCTCGATTTGGCTCCCTTTGGGTGGGGTGGGTTCAGATTGAATCAGTGCTTGTGTGACTTGGGCTGAGTTCAGTTGTGGACTTGGCGTGGACATATTGGGCTCAGTTTGAATGCATACTTAATCCTATATTAGGTTCATGTATTTCCTAACTTAGGTTTATATTAAAATAATGCTTGTATGTAAAAAGAATAGTTTTACCCTAGCAGAAAAATTGGGTTATGTGTGTCATGTGGGCAAGCTGACCACACTAGGACGTGGGTCAGACTCAGTTCTAGGGATGCCAGGTTGTTGGTGAAAAACACATCATTTTGTACCTTCAAAAATGCAATTTTCTAAATTGTCGATTATTAAAATGACTCATTTTACAGTAATGACCAAGGGTAAAACTGAAAAGCTCCACGCCGGGCCAAACTAACTTGGAAATTCTCTGGTGAAGTGTATCGGATTGAAACCATGCTAAGAAACTGAAATCGAACTCTTAGATCAATCGGAAATGAGTTCGGAAGTAGATCACACTGAGAGACATGTTTGGAATTGGAAATCCTTAGTGAACTTATAAAAATGCAATTATGTTCAATTTAGGAAGATTTAACTCGAACCTAAACTGATTTGATTTCGGATCCTGCCAAATTTGATTTCGGATCCTGCCAAATGTGTATGAGTGGCAATACTCTGTCATGACAGTTGCTCTAGAACTGAAAATATAGACCCATAACTAAAAGTAACTCTGGAATACTTAGATTGCACTAAGAGGATCATAACTTAAGCTTGACCAGATTTAACAAGGTCCTTGTGACGTATAAATAGCAGATGACTTGATTCGATGAGCTGCTATGGTTAAAGTAAGCTGGTTCTGAGCTACACAAAGGTTAACAGGCTAACTCTAACGGCTCCTGAGGACTTGTAAAGGTGAGAATTGCTTTAATTGAACTAGCTTTAAGTAATTCTTAGAGTTTTGAAGGTTTACTAAAATTCAATGACAAAATGGTCAATTTGGATGGTAGCAACAGCCTAGGTGAACTTGGTCATGGGTATTTAGGCACCAAATTCTCCTTCTTGTCAGTGCCCCCCTGCATTTCAACTGCCTTTAGAAAATCAGTTCAAAAACCTCATGGTCATTTTTGGTCATGGTGAAAACATTGTGGTGTTTACGGTATTTCACCTTTGGCTTTTTTATTTTAAACTTCAGTCCCATGCTACTGTCTGTTGACAAACTTTTTCATTATATGCATGACTTCCTTTTTCTGCCTCGCACATCATTTAACCCTTGTTTTTTTTCTCTTCGTTTTTAAGGGTAAGTTTGGGTTATGTACTCCTTAAACCCTTGCGGGCATATGTGACCATGCACCTGATGTCCGATACACTGCATTTCTTGTGATGCTCAACGCGTGCATGACGGAAGTTTGTCATATTGTCTTCGTCATAGAAATCGTCCTATTAGCTAAGAGGTTACGTGACCAGGCAGTTGGTAGAGCCCTTCACCAAATTATTAATGAATGGAAGTTTTGAGCAGAATGCCACCCTGCCCTGTTGTTAGGAGATCGAATTAGGAAGCTCAATCTTGAGAGTCGTATTACTTGAATATCACTTGAATTCAAGTAATAACATTCATATCACTTGAATTGTGTTATTGTTTCAGAAAGTCTCCTCCCTTTTAAATTCTTATTCGAAGTTTTCAAATTGCATTTTGGAAAACCAACTTCAAAACTAAACCACTAAAAAGCCCTCCCTTTGAACATTAACTAGAACTAAGTTGCTACACTTGATCTTGGCCAGGAGGCCAGCCAGAAAGGCATACTCCGGCTAAAGTTCTCTCTATTTGGTGACAACAATTGGCTCATCAAGGACTTCAATTTTAAGAAAATTATCTCTATCTTTTGATTAAACCTCTGATTATGGCACCTCAGTTTGGGGTTTAAATGATTGAAAGAAGAAGATTGACCATGTATTTTAAAGTTCTAAATCTTTTACAAAAGCCGGCAGTAGGAAAAATACTGGCGGATCTTCTCCCCTATAGACTTTTTGATAATCTAATACAGGGCATAGAGATGAAACCTTCTAAATAATCTCTCCAAGAATCTGCTTCTGCGTATCTACAGACGCATTTGCACCCAAGGGACGACTTGAATGCTCACGCACACCATTAGCATATGATTGATTAGAAAATCAGGACCCAGACTGCTGAATGTCAAAATCAAAATCCAGTTATAGAAAAAAGTACCATATTTCTAATATCTCTTAAGATACAACTAGCCATTTTTAAAACTTTTACAAAACCTTATCTCAAACAAAAAAAGATAGTTAAAAATAATAAGATTTTCCTAGTAATTTAACGCTATATATAAATGCATAAAATTGAAAACGCTGTATTTTCAACTTTGCATTTTCATTTTCGTTTTCCTTGAGTAATATTTAGATCATCTAGATATTAAGAGGAACAATTTAGCCCTTAGGCGGATCAACCATGAGAAAGGCATGGCAAGGGCAAGATTTTGTACTAACAAAATGGATTCCATCTCCTTGTTTGGTCCGGCCTCTTTAAAACCAGAGGCGAGTCAAAGCTTTTCAATCTATGTCGTCAAAACCCTCATTTGCACGTATACTGCCCCCTATTGTGGGCAGAGCAGTCAAATTTTGCTGCTTACAGTTTTTGGCGAAGAATGGGTCTGGTGCTTCTTTTATCTAGATTATATAAATGAAATAAGTTTTTAAATAAGTTATCACTGCCCAGTCCATGCATGCCTTACGTTTTAAATAATTTTGAAGCGTTCGGTAGAAAGAGAACACATGAGAGAGACATCACTGCGAGCGAGTTGGTGGGGCCACCGCTGGTTGAAGGAAAACACGAAAGTCCACACTCCACGCCGCCTGTGGCGGTACAAGTGTTGAGACAGAGCCGAATCGCTTGGAACCCGGTTTAACCAGAAACACACACATATATATATATATCATTGATGAAACTACTAAACCATAGTTAATGTCAACCAAGAGACTATTTTTCAGTAATAAATTTTTGAATTTTGGTGACAAGATAATATCTGGCACACGACAACATTGAACTGTCTTAAATTCAACAATGAATTTAAAACATCAGAAAAAAGGAAAGATCCAAATGGGTGAATTGATTTTCTTTGTCCAATCTAAAATTAAAGATATAACTTGTCAGCAATTACTAGTGTATCTACAAGTTCAAAGTAAGTTAAAAAAGTGCCTTCAACAACAAACGGGTTTTAAAGGTATGTTATATTAAGTAACTTCTCTAAAAAGATCTAACCATAGCTTAGAGCGACGATGGGGGTAACAGGGCCATATAAAAATTTGACATTATATTGTGCCTTAGCCTGTAGAAAAATAGAAAAAAAGCGACAATGTCGAGCACCTCAGCTTTCAGCCCCATAGACCAGAGTACCAAGATTCCACCAGCATGTCCAAGAATATGACAAGCATGCTTGAAACAAAGTCGTGCATCCCCCCAAATGGGAGCAGCAGTGGCATGAAAAATGGACACCATCTTTGTTTCGCAAAATGCAATCACATTTGTGGAATGATCAGAACAATTGGCACAATAATTTATTCTTCTTGGGGCAGTTGAGACTCTGAACATTCCAAAACATTATTGTTGAAGTCATTGAATAAAATCAAACATGACCGATGAACATCGGTTCCTAGTGGAACGGCGCAAAGGAATAGCAGCTTGGACGGCATAAACCGTGGAAGGACCAACATTTGAACATGCATGTGCTACCCATGTAACATGTTGAAGGAAGTATGTGACTGCATAGGTGGTGGCATCATAGAGCAGAATTAGCTGTTGAAGGGATGATGACTATTCAGCTGTAAGGTAGATCCCAGAAGCTTCCAAAGCAATTGATAACACCCAACTAAGAAAGAAAGAAAGAAAAGAGTGCAGTAAAGGTTCCTGATTGTATAGCTAAGGTAGTAATGTTAACCTGCACTGCAACAGGAACAAAGTCCACAAATGTGAGAGAAATGTTGAGCCAAACTCCTTTCTTTCCCTAACAACAGAAAGAAAGTTATTCATTTGAGTTATGTGCAGCCTTTTCCACGCAACAAAAGTTATTCATTTGAAAATCCACAAGAACTAACTATCGATAACGCTTCCTTTCCATGCATGTGGTGCTGAATACACGTTTAACATTGAATAAGAAAAATCAGAAAAACAGAAAGAAAGTGAGTATCACACTAAAACTACATGCATTTGTACTTGACTGTTTTTGCAAATTTCATGCATGCAATGCTAAAACTTATAAAATTTAAATAAGGAAAGCCTGAAAAGAAAATCTTAGAAAAAGAATATTAATGTTGGTTGCATAGGCAAAATGGATTTGACGGTATTAAAGTGCCAACCAACATGAAAAATCAAGCTAAAGAAGCCGGCAAAGGTAAAGTGGAAAATACCATCAAGGGGAATCATGATGAAGAGAGTCACCTGCTGTTTCCATCGGGACATCGAAGCTCTAAGTCTGGAGGCAAACACCCCAACCTCCATATGCTCCTTTATCTTCACTGTCACCCCATCGTACCTATCTTCCTCCCCAATCAGCACTTCCATTACTTCTATTTTCGAAATTTTTATATAAAAGAAATAAAACTTTTAAATTTACATGTAAATTTTAAAGACATCTTTTAACGGAAAAGGTCTTCGGACATTAGAGTTGGATGCACTTACTAGTAAGGTTTGTCATTACAGTTGTCTAATTTATGGGATGCTTACATATTTGGATTTGAATTCGGAAATTGTATATGCGTACATAGAAGTCTGTATCGTTTTCAAACCTTTCACATTTACAATATGCATCTGACTTTTAGATTCCAATCCAGATTTAAATCCGACTTTTAGAAGCACAACCAAATCGTGATATGTTGAAGACCGATTCTTTTAAATGGTTATTGGTTATAGAACTTCATGTAAAATTGAATGTGAATTTGAATATGAATCTAGTTAGATGCTTGTTCCAAAGCCAATCCGAATCCAAACCCCATCTGATGGCATTTCTTAAATTTGAATCTGGTCCAATCTCTTAATCGGATATTAAATTTTTCGAAGCAATGCAGCCGGATATTCTGGATCGGAAGCAGGTCCATTGAGATTCCTACTTGTCATTTGCACTTTAAGATACTACTGTTTGAAAGTTTGTGTTTCACACTAGTTTCATGTGACAATTAGACCTACTTTCTTCCATTAGCAACTGGAGCTTCTAGTAGATAAGGTGATCTTTCAAATCTCATTCTTAAACGGATCTAAAATACTAATGACTCTCTTAGCTCATAAGGAAAAATCAAAGCACCCAAAAGAACAAGATTTCATATCCCTTTTGATAAACAAAAAAAAAAAAAAAGTAGCATGGTCGCCTTACTTCTAATGAAAACATGAAAAAGAGAAGTTGCAACATCATTTCAGATTTGTTGCAGTGGCGAATTAGGTGTAACAGGGCCATATAACGGTTCCTGACTTGAAAGAAAAAGAGTTTTGAGTTGGTTCTCATCAGATGGCATGAGATTCGGCCGGAAGCAAGCTCATTTAAAAGAAATAATAACTCCCTACAGATCTATCGGCTGCTCAACATGCCACCTCCTCAATCAAGAGGTCACATCTCTTTAATGTTTGGTTACAAGTGGTGGATTCTTTTAAAAGATTGGTCATCTCATAACTACCTACCTTTTCATTAGCTTTGTTGAGTAGAAGATGGACATGGCTCCTACTCCACATCCATAGTTTACCATTCTCTTCTACGACTCATCCTTGGCCTGTCTCCCACTTAAGCTCTTGTGTGCAATGGTCCTCACATTCCGAACCGAGACGGAATGGATGAACAGAGGAGAGCCTCTCGCTTCCTCTCTTTTCTCTCCACCACTTGTAAATGAAAGCTGCTAGACGTGGTCCACTTGGTGGGGTTGGGCGGAGGGAGGCTTCCCCACTTACTTCCTTTACCAACACAGAGTTTTTGACTTGGCATCAACCTTTCACACGCCATGGAGACTGTAACCGGCGAAGATGTGGACACCCGAGATTCATTCGATTGGACAGCTAGGAAAGATGAACACGTAATGCACCTGCGCGGAATTCTGCGTCATAAAATAAAAACTGTTCGCCGTGACTCTTGACGCCCATTTCCTGCCTGTGGACCATGCACTAGTTGTCCCAACCCTTTGCTTCTATCATCTCTCATTCATTCGACGGCCTTGGATGAGAATATTCCTGTTTGATCCCCTAATTTTTTCCTTTAATTCCTTCGTGTAGTTCTTTGTTTTTACATGCAAAGTGCCAACTTTTTCCAACCAATATGAAAATGATATGCCTGCTGCTGCAGAGTCAGAGTCACAGATATCAGATATCGTCCCTTCCATGGTAAGATCTTAAAAGGGAAAATGAAAGATGGAGAAGAAACATGTAGTGTAACGATACCCATATGTTCTTTTACGTTCTCTTTTCATTTTTGTGATGATTATTTGCATATATTTTGTATATTGTCATAGTAGTTCGCTAGATTTTATTGAGAAAAACAAGAGAAAACTCGAATACTGTTAGATTTTCTCAATAATAACATCATGACCATGTGATAAACACAGAATAGTCTTCACGAGAAGATAAGAACAAAGATTTAGGTTTGTCAATCATCTAATCAAATTTGTTCAATCATACCAGTATTAACGTGATGGATCCCATCAAAACTCTAAAGTCAAACGTGATTGGGCAAGAGTAGTACTGAGATGGATGTCCAGCACCTTGCATGTTAAACTTGGAAGTATTAGATTAAAATCCAACTGGTCATTTGTGTTCACGTAGGCTTGAGGATTAGATACAACCTTCCTTAATTTAGATCTTTATTTATAAAAAATGTATGCAAGTGTTTGCTCTTTATTTTACTTTTAATCTCATCTTAAGTGGCATTGCATTAACACCATATTTGGTTGGATGGAAATGGGTGGAAAAAGGAATGGAGGGAAGAGTGGACGGAAAAGACAGTTTCAAATTTATGCATGCTCGTTGGATGGAAGGGGATAGAAAGGAAAAGGAAAATTAGCCCCTTTTCAATCCCTTCAAACTATAAGGAAATGGATGGAAAGGAGAGGAAAGGAGGATAAATTACTTATATGCTGTCTCCACCCCACCCCACCACATACATATGTCTCCCTCTCTCCCTCTCCTCTTCATGTACGCCTCTCTCCCCGTCCCTCCCTCTCTCCCTCTCCTCTTCATGTACGCCTCTCTCCCCGTCCCTCCCTCTCTCCCTCTCCCTCTCCTCTTCATGAAAGGAAACATAATATATATATATATATATATATATATATATATATATTATCCTTGACTCTGCTGACTCACTGGATCGGTGACTCGGATCGGAATCGTCTGAGTTTGGTTCTAGCTGTTTGAAACTGCAAAAGATGATTCTGATTCTTAAAATTGTTAACTATTTTTTTTTCCTTTCATGAAAGTTTTTATCAAAGACATGAAAGGATATAATATATATATATATATATATATATATATATATATATATATATATATATATATATATATATATATATATATATTGTGTTCTCACCATCAATTTCTAAACATTCAAAGGACCATGGAGAATCAGGTACCTCATATAGAAAGAGAGATAAATACAAGCTAAGCAAGTGTTCTTAGATTGACGACCTCCTTCATGGTTAGAATGGCTGAAAATCATAACCAAAATCATGTTGTTACATGCTGTAGATTACATTACAAAATTACAATAAAGATACACTAAAAAATTTTATGACTTGACTTGGCCGAGTCATCGAGTCATGCCCTATTTCTGTTAGTGACATTTTCAGCAGTATAAGTGCAGAAGTAGCTCCTACAATAACTTTATGTTCAGCTTCTGTTGAAGACTGAGCTATAGTTTGTTGTTTGGATGAAGACCAAGAGATATTATTGCTGCCCAAAAGTGTGACATAACCACTGGTCGACCGCCGTTCATCTAGGCATCCAGCCCAATCTGCATATGAGTAGACAGATTAATTAAGGTTCAACGATTTAGAGAAATGAAGTCCCAAATTCAAAGCCTCTTTTTATATATTGGAATTCTCTTGACATAGCTCCAATGCTCTTGAGATGGTTCATAAATAAACTGACATGCATTATTAACAACACACCTGATGTCAGGGCAAGTGAGTGTTGCATATTGAAGACCTACTATACTTCAATAAAGAGCTCCATTATGAAATTTATCTCTAACATATTTAGAAATAGTTACGTTGGCATCTGCTGGAGTGTCTACAGCCCTAAAATTTCTCATACGTGCCTTAGACAAGAGATCCAATATTGTCTTTAGCATAAATAAAGAACATCTGCCCTCCATGTAGCTTCAATTCCAAGAAACAGACACAGTTTTCCCAAATCTTTAATAGAAAATTATGTGTCGAAATGAGAAACCGGCATCTGAATTTCTAATGGTGTATTACCCTAATAATAATATCATCCACATATATAAGAATATAAATTACTTTACCTTCCCTTTGCTTAATGAAGAGAGAAGAATCTAACAATGACTCATGAAATCCCTGACTTGTTAAGTAGAGCTGGAGCCATTCGAACCATGCCCTTGGAGCCTACTTTAACCCATATATAGTTTTTTGCAATTTGCTAACATGATGATGAAATTTCTTTGATTCAAAACAAGGAGGTTGAGTTATGTATACACTTTCTTTGAGCATCCCATGGAGAAAGGCATTATTAAAATATAATTGCCTAACAATCCATCCTTTCGACAACAATAGCTAAAACCATTCTCACTGTTGTGGGTTTGACTACAGGACTGAAAGTCTCCTCATAGTCCACTCCTTGTTGACTGTACCCCTTGGATAGGAGGCGAGCTTTATATCGCACTATCGAGCCATCTGGAATACATTTTATTTTGAAAACCCATTTTCTCCCAACAAGATTATGTTCATTCTTTGTAGGCACTAGAGACCATGTTTTATTTTTATGAAGGGCATTGAATTCTTCAGTCATGGCCCAGAACCATTTTGAGTGATCAAGAGCTTCGAGATAATTTCTAGGCTCATGTTCATCTAATTCTTTCTTGGCATGATGTACTTTTGGGATTTTAGCATGGCCTAGAACCATTTTGAGTGATCAAGAGCTTCGAGATGATTTCTAGCTCATGTTCGTCTAATTCTTTCTTGGCATAGTATACTTTTGGGATTTGAGTGCCATCCATTGATCTCGTCATCATAGTGTGAGCATGCTGCCCTTGATCTCTAGCCTAAGGGATGATGTCAATGACCAGTTGTTGACCAGTAGCATCTGGTTGAGCATATTCATGCACAGGAGATGGCTCAAGGTTAGATGGAGAAATGTAAGGACTATTTTAATTTTCTTCCCCATGGTTATCTTTCTGGTCTATGGTGAGCCGACTGCAGCATGTTTCACAATTTGAAACAATACTAGGCAAGACTTGAAATAAAGGAGGTGATACCTTTTGAGGTTGATTGTCTCTTATTTTAGAATCCATCGATGTCTCTTTTTGAATCTGGACTGATATTTCTTGCTCAGTGAGAGGAGCTCTCGATCCTTGAAAGAGAAAATTGTTCTTATGGAAGTAACATGTCTAGAAATGTATGTTCTTTTGTTAACAAGGTCAAATCAAAAGAATCATTTATGTTGATGCCTGTCTTTGATTGCATTTTATTTTTCTTGTAGGAAACAGGCAAGGGGTAGCAACTACATCCAAACACTAATATGGTTATAACATGGATGAATTTTGCTTGGCATCCTGTTTATAATATGCACTGCTGATTGAAAAGGATTGACCCAAAAAATTGGAGGCATTGAAGCTTAAACCAGCATGCTCATCTGAGTTTCCACAAGGTGTTGATTTTTTCACTCCATGACACCATTTTATTGTGCTGTGTGAGGACATGAAAGCCACCCTTGTATTCCATTTGCAACAAGAAAAATTAGAAAAACTCATGCTAATAAACTCATGTTCGGCATCTGAGTGGAAGATTTTGATTTTAGAGTCAAACTGGTTTTCAACATACAACTTTAATTTCTCTAAGTATCTATGAGCTTCAAGTTTGGATTTTAATGCAAACATCCAACAGTAGCAAGAATAATTGTCAACCCGTAGTAAATAGTATCAGTACCCATCTTTCAACTCATATGGAGATGGTATCCATAGGTCAGCATGGATGATTTCCAAAGGACTGCTGGCATGGTATTTGGCATTAGGAATGGGAGTTGATGCATCTTGCATATAGAGCAAACTGAACAAAACATATTCTGAGAGAAATCATAGTGAATCAAACCATGTTTTTTCATTCTTTCTAAGACATGAAATTTAAATGTCCTAAATGCTGAAGCCAATGATCAACATTTTATTATTTGCATTAAGGGAAGCACCACTTGCATGCTGATCAACATTTTGACCACCATTTTTATTTGTTGAAGTATGACCCGCTAGTTTCTGACTGACGCAGTTGTTTTTTATCTAATTTGCATGCCACCATAGCTTTTGGTATAATTGAACCAGTGTTACTGCTCTGGCTTGTCTGATTTATTCCCATCCAGTGGTAAAAGGCCACGTTTATTCACCCCTTGAAATAAAACCTTCCCTACCTGCATATGCTTGACGATAAATTTGTGTGGATAAAATTCAGAGAAGCAACCATTGTCAACAGTAAACTTAGCAATGGATAGAAGATTTTTCTTAATTGAGGGCATGAAGGACATTTTTCAACTGAAACTGATGCTGATTTGTATGTAAAACGATATTACCTATTCTATGAATGGGAAGGGAGGATTGGTTGCCAAGCACCACAGCTTTAAGGCCCTAAAAGATGGATTGAGAAGATGATTAATCTATTGTTATATGATGTGAAGCACTAGTGTCAAGACTACATGAGTCTATCTTGTTGTTGGAATCCCATGCTACAAACACTTTGGGAATATCCCAGCAATTCCGAGCAGTGTGGTTTTTTCTACCATAAATTTGACATGTTACTTGGAGTTTTGATGTAGCCGATTGAGATGCTTGAAACTGAGATTCACCTTGCTGATTTTGAGTATGTTATCATGTGATCTGCCTCTGCCCCTTCCTCAGTTAAAGTTTTAATGCCCATGCCAATGTTGGGCTATGAAGGCATTGACATTAGTTTTGACCGAGGAGGCAGTTTCTACCACAAGATGAAGTAGTTCAATCCGTTTCTCTTGATTCAACAAAAGGTCATATATTTCGGAGAAACTTGGAAGAGATTTGAAAGCAGTAACAGTAGTGACAAAGCTTTTATAGGCAGCAAACAATCCATTTAGAGTAAACAGCACTAAGTCTTGATCAGAAACTTCTTCATTTACCGCACTGAGAGAGTTTGCAAGTAACTTTACCTCAGTTAAGTAGTCAAACATAGATTTCCTCACCTTTTTGATATTTTGAAGGTTGCTTTTGAGTTGCAGAATCCGCATATTAGAAGAAGACACAAGACTATTCTAAGGTGACCGAAGCATCATGAGTAGATTTTATATGCACAAGATGGTTTAGTACAACAGTACTCACGGTAGCTTTCACATGGCTGAGAGCAAGTGATTGGCTCTCTTCCAAATAATGAATTCCGGATTGATAGATTCCTTGCCATCGTTAGTAACAAATTTAACAGGAGGTTTGGATGATCCATCTACATATTTTAACAAGTCTTGAGAAAACATCACCAACTCAAGTTGGGAATGCCATAGCAGATAGTTTGTGGCATCTAACTTGACTTAAACAAAACCAGCAATGGCATTCCATTGTACACCAGGAACAAAATTTTGTGAATCCATGAAAGCAGCGACAAGGAAAGCTTAGAATCGATCAGAGCTTTGATACCATATTGAACTTCGAGAAAAGAAAACAAGAGGAAGAACGCTCAAGATTATAGTGGTTCGGCCTGACAGACCTATGTCCACTTCCTCTCTATCTCTCATTCTACTTTCTAACGACAGAAGAGGTTCCACTATGTATAGGAAAGATTACAAGGATCACTTGATTGAGGGATAGGTTTTGGTATGCAAATCTTCTTAATTTAATGGTCAATAATTTCGTTATTTTGTGGATTTACAACCGTAGCATTGTAGATTTCGTGCAGCTGGCTGGTGGCGTTATCTTTATCCTCAACACCAATTAGCTAGCATGCACACTCTTTGCACATGCTTAGTATGCACCTATGCACACAGACCACATTCCTGCCACCCTACCAGTTATGTGCCTCCTTCCACTTGGTGAGACACCACAGCATGTGCTATCTGCTAGTTATGCACCGTGCACATATGTGGTTATGACCTTCCAACCGGCCCTTGTGTGTATGTCACTGCATACCAAAATTTGATTGTGGTGAATAAACATGGCCTTTTAGTTTTCACATATGTGTGTGAAAGGATACAAACTGATGTTAATCCCTAAGCCACATAATCTGAACTTTTCTAGGAACATGAGCATAAGTTCCGCTGTGGATGTCTTTGATGGACAGCTGGCAGCTTTGATTTCAACTATGGTTGAGCATGTTATGGCAACAAAATTTGGTAATCTTTCCCTTTGTTGTGTACTGATGCTTTGATATTTTTTCAGATGGCTTACATTTCACCTAATTTGGAGTTGGATGCTAGATAGAGTCTCATAGGAGTCAAAATAATTCAGGTGACAGACATCAGAGCCATTTAATTTTGATTCTTAGTTTCTTGATCCTGTTTCTGAAGTATTGTTGTTAACTCTTTTCCTCATTATTTTGCTTTATTAAAATCTGTTGGCTTCATATGGTGTAATTTTTTAGGAACTAACTTGACTGTCCAAAACCATAACAGAAGCACAATAGCAGAAACAACAACCTATTCTAGAGGGCAATGGTTTTACCTTTCCAGCTCTTTCTCTAGCATTTGACCACATGACTTGCTATGTTGTCCTGCCCCCGGTATGGTCCTAACTCTTTTTTTTTTCTCACTGGGTTATGTCTTATGACATAAGCAAAACATTAAAAAAAGTATTTTTCTTATTAAATCATAGTTCCTCAGTAGAATAGCTATTATTATGTAATATCTCCTATTTTTCTAAGAGCTCTTAATTTTGCCCAAGAATAACATGATAGTTTCAAAATAAAAAAAAAAAAACTAAAAAAGATAAAAACTATGATAGTAAGAACATAAAATTAAAAAGATCAAAAGTGACTTCTTTAAACAAAAATCTGTGGCCATATTGTGATGTCATCACAACACTTCGCTGAAATAGTTACACTGCTATAAATGAAAATTCCCCAGAACATGAAAATCTAGAAGTAATAGTAATATCTCTTGCATAACATCTTTGTAAATTGAAACTATTAAACAGATCAGAACTAGCATAGACCAGTCATGAGCTTATTCTTCTCCATCTCAACTACTTGCAACTTCAATGCAAATACCTTTGAATTAAAGGTCAAGAGTTGATCCGCATATTTTATGCTTGATGAGAGCAACATTCCACCAGCAGAATGAGTGCAAGTTGTTGCTTTATAATTCATTAAAGGATTATGCAATGTCATGTAGCTCAGAAGTAGGACAGAGTGGCTAACCGTGATGCATCTTGACATCACATTACATTTACTATTCCTCCTGTTATAATGTTTGTACTTACTGCAAGGTAGACTGGATGGTTTTAGGTGCACCTACACAAAAGTAATTTGTGATCAAGTTTGGAGAAGATATGTCAATGGCAGATGTTTGCTACTAACCTAGGTCACACGGACTCTTCTATTTTACTGCCCCACCCGAGTTGCATTGAGTCAGGTGCGCACCAGACATGGGTGTGGCTTCGACTCACACCCGAGCCCAGTCAACGTGAGACTTGTGTGGTCAGCCACACCAGACTATATTTGTCTATTTCCGACATGCACCCGACTCGCTTCAAACTTGAGTGGGGTGCGGTCAACCCATGTCCGGTCTAAATATGTCCCATTTTTTGGTATTATTGTTGTATACATTTTAGCATTTAGATGCTTGTTCAGTTGTTTGCATCATGTTGCATATGAGCAATGCTGCTCTTTCAGTGTTGTCTTGGACCTTATGTTCATTTTTTTTTACCATTTATTGTTGACTGTAGGTAGGTGATGGAACAACTACACTACATTTAGATCTAGTCTTCTTTTTGGAAGGAGAATTTATAAAAAAGGCACAGCTGCGTAGTGACAAAACAACATGTACTTTGGTAAAGATGTCACTCTACTTTAAAATGACCTCTATTATTTGTGTTTGTGTGTAAGAGAGAGAAAGAGAGAGAGAGAGAGAGAGAGAGATCAAATTATAACTACGAGTGGTTCTTTAAATGCGCCTTCATTTGCATAGATGGATGCTGAAGTCTTGTCGTGAATAGAGCTTTGTTTTTAGCCTTTTGTTAGAAGCAGCTTGAAGGTTTCATTGGGCATACGGTTATGGTGATTGAATTCGAGATTCTTCAAGAATGGATAAGGGTTACACTTGATCATTTGTATTTAATTAATGGCGACCTGATTATCATGGGGATACATAAGAAAGTTTGATTACTTAGTAAAGAACTTATATTATCAACCTTTCATGGGGACTGAAATCCCACAGTTAATGCACAAGATCACACAATCTTTTACCTCCTAGCTGGACCTTCGTTGCAGATTGTATATTCCTTTATAATTCCAGTTAGCTATCCTGATTCTGTTTTTCAATTTGTCTTCATAAATAAATTTGATCACCACATTTTCCTTTTTACTTTGTTGTCGTTACAACCAAAATCTTTGTTGGTATATTGTAGTTGTGCATGTCATTTTGTGATAAGGACTATGATTTTGCATTTAAATTGTTGACAAATGTCATTGCCATCATTTGTTCATATATTTGCCTATACACATGTTGCATTGGATCTTGCACTTGGGTGTAAAACCTTCTTCATCTTAAGCAGTTTCTTGGTCTTTAAACCTTTTTGATATCAAAATAGTTTCTTGGTGTCTAATCTTTTGCTGTTTAAATGTTTTTTATGGCATAGTTTGTTCTTCTAGCATAACCTTTTTTTAGGGACACTGAAAATGTTTCATGTGTTAAGACTCTCATAAGCAGGGCAGTGTGGGCAGCAAAACCCATAGAAGAGGAAAAGATGTAGATGGAGCTAGCGATAAAGCTAACTTTTCTTGATTCTTTTTGTTTATCTTTATTAATTGTAATCTATTTCTTAATCATATAAAGATTATATATGAGATCAATTAATTTAAATATTTTTGTTTAATGACTCTCTCTCTCTCTCTCCCTACACACACACACACACACACATATATATATATGAAAGGCTGGTGTTACCATTTCTAAAAGTGGTGTATGAGCTATTAGGAACGCCATTAGTGACTGTAACTATATGTACATATGGAAAACTGGTCCTAATGAGCCTTCATTAAGAATGGTCGATGAATGTTTTAGGAACAACTGCTTGACCATTGCTAATTACTTTTAGGAACTGCTACATGTGCTTTTAGGAATAGCTTTCGGCCATTTGTAAAAAGGATATTTGTTGTTGTGAAGTGATGGTGATGAGGTTGCTGCATTGTGAGATCTGATGCTGCCCAGCCGGTCCATTTTATGATTTATATTTTGTGATTTAAAATTTTCAAATGACATTGGAGATCCTCTACATTTATGAAACATTTGATTTGATGGTATAATTTAAATTTATTATTAATGTTCACAACTTAAAGCTAGTTGGTAACGACGCCTAATGATTTTATAAGTTGGTTGTGAAAGGTAGTTCCCACGTGCTTTGATTTTGAAGTTAAATTGACTTTTGAATTTTTTTTAAAGGGCCTCAAATTAGGGCCATTCCATAAGATGGATGATTTTAGAAGTTCTCTGTTACCATTGGATCCTTTAGAGGCAAAGTATGGGCCAGTCATGTCTGCATACATCATAGAACAATAAATTCAAAAAACATCACTATCACCCTTCACGTGAAACTAATTATTGATTGTACCAAAATACTTGAAATTGAGTACTGATTGTACCAAAAAACTAAACAAAGATGTACCTGTGCTTTTTTTTTTCTTTTATATGCAAAATAGTTCCACATGCCTGCAGACAAAGCTTTGTCTTTTTATATGAGCTATGAATCAGTAACATAGCTTATTTTTACTTTTTACTAAGAGCGTTTGTTGGTTTCTATAAGAAAGAATTACTAAATATATACTCAAAATTTCATCACCGAAAAATATGCATACGATTTTATCTCTAACTAGAAAATAATGAGAGCAAGGCCCCTCCATGTGCTAATGCCTTACATGGGACCACATTTCAGCATCAAATCTACATATATTTGTAATAGACTACGGGTGGGATGACACCTGAATCTCAAGTTTATTGCAAGTTTCGCTTATGCTTAATATTGTTCAAATGTTCAAATAAGTAAGATGTAATTTTCCTTTTTTCTGTTCTTAATTTTCTTCAGGAAAACTTGTGTGTGTGTGTATATATATATATATATATATATATCTGGGTAAAATGTATTGTATATATATATATATATATATATGTATATATATATTATATATGTATATATCTGAGAAAAAATGTATTTATTTGTCAAAGTAAGCATCTTCAAGTATATATATCTATTTTTCTACATGTTTGAGATTGCCTACTGTCCTATGGAGATCTGTGTGGTATAATAAACTATGAATCTTAGATCCACGAATATGGGAAGAGGTGGAAACAGCGGTTCAGAGATCTGATCCCCTCACCAGGAAGGAGGAGATCTATGAAGCCGTGGCAGCCCCTTCTACCCTACCATCTGAGTGTTCACGAGCCAAGTTAGTCTAGCTCGAACTATAAGACCCAGCTTGAGAGAGTCGTACTCCAACCCAGTAGCTCCAACTCGGCTTGGTTGAATTTATCTGAGTTCCAACTGGATTCGCTCAAGGCCTGAAATGATAATTGAAAGGAGATGAATAAAATAATTTGTCCTAAAGTCGACAGCCAAACTCCTTTTTATAATCGTTCTTAAGCTGCTTTCCTTGCAAGTTTTTCATACAGTACTAAAGTGGAAAACTGATAGTCCTTGTACCAACAAGTTGTCAAGAAAAAGCTAGTTACCCAAAAAACCTTACAAAAGGAGTAAAACCTCATTAGATTCAACAAGCATTGAAAAAAGAAGAATCAGGAAAAGCAAAGAGGGTCAGGCGTTCCCAATATTGTGATAGATGTGCACTTTTAATGAGCCAACTTTTAATTAGCTAAAACCCAATCGAGCCTAGACGGGACTAGCTGAGTTGAGCTTACCTTGCTCGAGATCAGCTTATTTATTTAAACAAGCTTACTTTTTAACTCTTTTATTAAACGAGTCAAGCTTGAGCTGAGTGGATACAAATCGAGCTTGAGCTACTCCACTCAAACAACTTAACACAATAGGGATGAGGTAGCTCTATGGGCTTCAAAGACCTTAAATTTACCTATCTGTGTCTGTGAATTTCATTTTATTGATTTCTGGGATTATGTTATAGATAAGGGATATGAGTCAAAAAGGATGTAGGCGTTTGGGTAAGAATTTCCAGCTCTCACGACCTGAAAAGATATTCAAGTGAAGACACGTGAGTAGTTGGGTGGGGTTTGTTAACATTGGTTTTTGGAGTTATCTCAAGATTTTTGTATGTGGCATTTAATTTTAATGCACAATCTTTTGTAGACAATAATCTTGTTGGTAAGTTTAAACATAGAATACTGCTTAAAGATTTGTGTATTTATTGGACCGTTTTGGTATAAATTTGAAGAACTAGGAACTAGGAGTTGCAGTAGTGGATAGGGAGGGACCTTTTCCGACATTTATGAAAGACCGGTCTCCGTGATAATTTCCAAAGGGAAAAGCTATAAATGGTGTACCTTGAAGTTGACACGAGTCAATAGTGCCTTGAAGTTGACATATTCTAAACATGATTAGCAGAACCAGCTAACGTATCTTGCCAATTAAACTGATACTGCCTTCCACCAATTAAAGTATTATTCCTTCTTCTTGCATTTGTTTTCTTAGTTGGACTAGTTTCTTTAAATGCATTTTACATGTGATATTCCGGTTACATTCGATATTCCTGTTACATGATTTCTTCCTAGAGTCAACCATCATCCACTTAAATGTGAGGTCACTTGCACGGTAATCTCAACACCTAACCTGAGAATGAGGCTGTTAACTCATTTGGACTTGGCTTAACAAATAATTATAAGTTGTATCTGTAGGATTAATTGAATAGTTAATAGTATGAAATGAGTTTAGACTACTGTAGTTCAACAAGCGTCTCAGTTGGAAACTGATTTGATCTTAACGATCTTATTTATTTTTGCTGGCAGTACGTTTTCTTTCCTTCCCCCTCTCTTCCCTTTTCCTTTTTCCTCTTCACTTATGCCCAGTTTGGATGGAGGGAAATGAAGGAAATTCTTCCTCTTCACTTATGCCCTGTTTGGATGGAGGGAAAGGAAAGGAAAGGGTAGTCATTCATGCGTTCGGTTGGTTAATTAAAGAAAATAAAGATTTGTGTATTTCTGTTAGAAGAATTGGACCGTTTTGGTATAAATTCGAAGAACTAGGAACTAGGAGTTGCAGTAGTGGATTGGAAGGGACTTTTTCAGACTTTTATGAAAGGCCGGTGTCCGTGATCACCTCTGCAATAGTGCAACCCAACCTGATGAGATGCGTTTTAGTATAAATTTCAGTTTGGCTTCAATGACTTTGAATCATTTGCCTAAAATGTTCCGCTTAAACATCGTAGGTCCTAATCCAGGCAGGTATTGGGTCCAGTGGGTTACTTCTCTAGGATATAAACAGTGGCAAGTTTAATATCTGAGTTGAACGTTGTACCAACACGGTTTGCCCTAAATGAATATTATATCTAAAATAATGTTAAGGGGATCAATAAATCAATTTCATACCAACACACGACCAAATGAGCTACAGTTAACCGTGCTGCTTCTCTCTTGAATGGCTCAATTCTGGGGAAAATTTTGACTGGAAAAGTTGGCGTATTACCATACATCCTTCCTTTTAACTCTTTTGATGTTGTGGTACTGATTTCTTGTCATGGCCAAGCGTGGCAGCGTGTGCTCATCTTCTTATATATTTGGAATGTTCTGTTCTCTATATCAACAACCATTTTCATCAAATTTCAGGGGGAGAGAGTGATGGAGAAAGAAGGGAGCTTGAGGTTGAGGCGAATTGCGATGAAGGAGGAGGAGGTGGAGCCATTGGAGTTCATAGAAGAGATGACGAGTCATGTAGATGAGGTGCAGAAGATGGTGCTGGATGACATCCTCTCCACCAATGCCAACGTTGAGTACCTACAGAGGCATGGGATATTCGGTAGAAGTATAGACAGGAAAACCTTCAAGTCCAAGCTGCCAATCATCGAATACGAAGACATCCTGCCCGGCATACAGAGGATAGCAAACGGTGATCCTTCACCCATTTTCTCTGCCCAACCCATCTCCGAGCTACTAACTAGGTCTCTCTCTCTCTCTCTCTCTCTCTCTCTCTCTCTAAATTGCACTTGGTTCACTTTTTGGAGGATGCTCTCCTCATAGTTATTAAGGAACATTGATTTAGGTTGAGGGCCTCATAGTTATTAAGGAACATTGGAGGGTTGCGATTCTTGAGCCTAATTGATTGGGTATTCCTCCCCACCCTCTTTTTCTCCATCACTCAAAATGTGTTTGTTTTACCACGTATCTTAGATCTGCGATAATATGAGATCACTAGGATATCAGATGTGTGGATTTAGAGTCGACCTCCCTCTAATGCTCCACATCCGACTTTAAATCTATGTTTTTTTACTTGTGCACGCCATAAAAACAAAAAAAGGAAAAGGTTTTCCTAAGAATGCATTTTCAGTGCTTTGATATCGTTTGCGCTATAAATTGAGTTGGAACAAATGCTTGTGATTTAATCAAGGAATTATATATATATATATATATATATATATATATATAATGGTTGTATCAAACAACTATGAACATTTTTCAAAATTTTTTTTTTAATATCTTAAGCGCAAATTTGCTTTTCCCGAATGTCACTATAGACAAGGGATTAAAATTCAAATATCCTAATGTCATTTGGGTTCCATCAAAGTAAGGACCAAATTTTTGCCCATTACTAGAGATTACATAATCAAGTTTATGGAACTATCATTCCACCCTGAGGGGTCGGGGTCGGATGAGAACTTGGGAACCAATTTTTCTACTGTAGGTTCACTTCCAAGCTTCCACTCTCTGTCCATCTTTCCTACTGTTACCCTCTACCTCGATGCTTTGAAATCAAGCCTCCGCGTCGAGGCTTTGAAACGTGGTCAGCGCAGACGGCAGCCCTCGACATGGAGGGTTCCCTCGAGACAGAGGGTTTTTGCTCGAAGCAAGGGTTTTGAAATGCCTCTAAATTTTCTTTGAGACTTGGCAAAGGGTTTAAAATTTGTCTTACAAAAGCCAGAGTATCACTATATATGATAACTATATATGATGTAATGGAATCTTTTCTACACTTCAAAATAAATTAAATAAAGATCAATTAAAATTTAAAACAGAGGCTTTCTCTCATATCGTAGCGCAAATATTCATTAAAAAAAAGATCTGTTCCCTCCTCTGGAGTACATATTATTAATATTAATTTTTATTGAAACGTGAAGGGAAAAGGACAAAATAGAGAGAGCAAGAACGCGCGCGAGAGAGAGAATCACCGGCCGACGCGAACGACTTCTGGCAACACTGTTGTTTCCGTGTCACAAAAAACATAAACACAAAAAGTACAAAATTATTTATAAATCCACAGCAAAAGCTTTTGGGTTTCCTCCTTACAATACAAGCATCATGTTCGTCATAGGTTGACAGCAGCAACTCAGTTTCATGGTGAAGAAGAGAAGTGTGGAGAGAAGAAGCTGGTGAAAATGAATCCACCGCTTCTGAACCTCTTTTTCACACTTTTATTGGCAAATTGCATTTCGGCCTCAACAATTTGCACTCATTTTTCAAAATGACTATGAATCTTTTAACAAGATTACCTAGTTACCACATGTTTTTTTAGAAAATTCCAAATATCTGATTAACCTTTAACCGTTCCGATTTGGAGTTCTGGAAATGTGGACTTTATTTCCATTCCAACAATTTTTGGAATGAAGTTCTTTAATATTGTTCCAAATCCACAATTTCAAGGGATGAAACTATCCCTAAAAGATAGGGTCTAATGAAACCTAATCTCCATAAACCTGCAAAAAAATATATAGAACGCAGCATCACCATAATGTGTGTAATTAACATCAATTAAATATAATCAACAGCAATGTTGGGCATAACTGACAGTAAAACAACTTGTTCCTTTATAAACTAGAGAGTGAGTATAGTATGAAAAATTGAATATCGCTTCATTTTTTGGTATTTCCCAAGCCCATTCTTTCCTTTCTTTGAAGTATCATCAGAGAAATTAGACGCTTAATTTCTGTAGGTTTGATCACAAACCCTAGGGTGAAAGGAAATGGAAACCGAAACCCCTGTCTCACCTCTTTCTTCTTCTTCCTTCCCCAAACTATGTGCGCATTAGTGCATCATTGTAAATTCTCAGTTCAGTTGAATGTCGCATCTTTTGGCAGCTCTGGAACTTCAGGCGGTGAGCAGAAAATGATCCCGGTGACTGCCAACCATCATGAAGGGATTTATACAAACTTCGGATGGCTCATTCCCGCTGTCATGAACAAGTAACATATTAAGTTGGTACTTTTATTTTTTTCACTATGAAGTACATATCATCTATTTGGTGAAACGGGTCATCAAATTGACAAGTCTACAAGTCGACAAGCATAATTGTACTCTCACTACATTTATTCTTCGTTTTAAATATTCATTTGAGTGAATTTCGAATTGATATGCAATATGGTGTTGGATTAAGCAATTTTATTCTGATCAAAAAACAAATTTTGGTTACTAAAGCAAGATACATTAAGGTATTTGAATATTTGAACTTAAATTAAACAATGACGTCCTAATTATACGAGATCTTGTATGAAAACAAAACTTTAGTAATATTTGAAGCTCTTGCATAAATCAGATATGCATGTGTTATTCTATTTCAAGTAGACATTTTGAACCAATTTTAAACTATGAGAAACATCATGGTAGTACTTCATGTAATATATAATGATCTCAAATTAAATGAAATTCATCAATGAATCAAACAACACCAGCAATGAATCTAAGGATGAACAATAATGAAAAGATAAAGAACTTTAATCATTATATTTTCACTTCAATAAGTACTGTTTTTACCTACAGTATTCTGCTAAATATGAGAATGATTACAAACAAGGGAATTAAATGTGAAAAAATCTGCGTTGAACTAGAACTGCTGACAATGAAGCACCATATTCTGCTCATTTGTTGGTTATTGACCCTTGGGTTAAAAAGAACCTACTGCAGGTGCAAAGTAGTTTTGCGTGACTCTGGAACAATGAGTCAGAGAGGAAAGGAAAAGCAAAAGATGGATAACATATCCAGTGTTTGCTGCAAAATTGATAACTGGAGCGTCAAAAGATTTGTTATGTTCTTCAACTAAGATAAACAAGCGCACTTGTGCAATAACAAAATTAATGGTTTTTTTAGTAAAGTACACTTACACAAAGAATGTATAAACCATGCTGAAGTTTTACAAATATGTGGAAAAAAGTTCCTATAGCATGCAATATTGTAGAAAGGTTTATGTATCAACATTAATAAAAAAAGATGATGCATATGGACAAAAAACAAAAGAAGATCAAGGAAACATAATTGCACTGGTGGAGCTTCTTGGAAGGCTCCTTAACAACAAATATCACTTAAAAAACAGAACTTCTGTAAGAACGAGACTAATAAAGAGAATAAATATGGAGTCAGTTATTGTTTTTATCCAGATTTTTTTTTCATGTGTTTTTGGGCTTACACAGGACAAAAGTTCATTGCAGCTTAAACCTTAACAGCATATTGATGATGGCTGGGTTCTTCTATGACAAACAGAAATATCTCAGGATTAGATAAAGGAAAGGTCCTATTCTTCTTCTTGACTAGAAGAGAGACCAAGAGTCCAGCTGGAATTATCATGCGGACTGTACTTACAAGCTACTTTAAAAGTCCTCAATTTCTTTGCAAACACTATGCTAACATCAACTACACAAGCTCCATTCCCTCCATCCATTGCACAGATGTCTTCCAAAGCTTGTATGCTCAAATGCTTGCCGGCCTAGCTGACCGGCTTGCCATCTTTCAGATAGGTTCAACTTTTGCACCAATCTTTCGCCAGGCTATCCACTTCCTCAAGCGTCATTATCAGGAACTTGCAGCAGATATTGAGCATGGGACAGTGAATCCACAAGTCACTGACACAGCAGTTAGAGCAGCATTAGGAAACGCTCTGACCCCTGACCCAGAAAATGCAGAACACGTAAGGAAGGAATGTTCAAGTGGGGTTTTTCAGGGTATCATAAGGAGGATTTGGCCAAATACAAAATTCTTGGATCTTATAGTGACAGGACCAATGGCACAATATATTCCAAGCTTGAATTTCTACAGTGGGGACTTGCCTTTGACCAGCACTCCCTATGGATCATCAGAGTGCTTCTTTGGGTTAACCTTATGCCCTTTTACTAAGCCTGATGACATTGCCTACACCATTATGCTAACATGGCCTACTTTGAGTTTTTGCCTGTCAAGCCTGCATATGATATTGGCTCACGTGGAGGATGGAAAAGAGTATGAGCTCATGGTGACCACTTACTTTGGTAAAAGTTTATATAGCTTTATTCAGTCACATGGCTGTGTGTGTTTCTGCATTTTCCTCTACGTATTTATGTGCAAGATTGCCATCTAGTCTTGGGAACAACAATATTGAGAATTGATGGCTTTGATAAAACATGAATCATATGAGGGAGTGTCCTTTAGTTTCATCAAGATTTGACCTAACACACATCCACACAAGAATACATGCATACGCACACACACATATATAATAACTCTGTCATTTCCTCCCTAATGTAACTACTAGCTGAGGCTTTTGGCTATCTTATTTTTAAAATGATAAATGTACATGCCCAGGTCCTTGTTCTTCTACCAGATACAGACGATTCAACTATGTTTCCTTTCCCGAAAATAGGATCTAGTGAGTATAGAGTATTTATAACAATTTTAGGTTGTTTATTATGAAATTTTACAAGAACTTGTATGCGATTCATAGTCAAGCAATCTAACATTTCTGTCGAAGACATTTAATAGTGTAAGTGATAGAGAACCCTCATTGATTTACAGTCTTCTGTAAGCAAGTTAACAATATGGATATGATGCTTTAATTGTTCTGTCGTACAAAATATGTTAGGGCCAAGAGTTTGATTCCTAAAGCTAAGGATTTCATTAAATTGTAAAAATACCAAAGCAAGAGATTCACCATATGTAACATAAGTTATCCTATAGATGGATCGAATGAAAATCATGCTAAAGCATGTCTGGATTTGCCTCGAACATAAATTATGAGACTGATCTCACTTTCTCTCTCTTTATATATATATATATATATATATATATATATATATACATTTCAAAGGCAAAATACTGAGTAGCTGTTCCTATACATGACAGCCTATGAACCCCAACAGTGTTGACCAACCGTCTCTAAGTAGGATCACCATGTCATTGGAAAAAAGTGACTGCCGTCCATTGGTGGGTTTTTTTATGTTCTGTTTTATAAGAAGCACAAACTTAGATTAGTTAAGTTTGATATGTATGTATGTTTATGAAGAAGTGAAAGCATTATAGTTGTTCATTTTGCAAAAATGGTGAAGGAAGCAAGTGTTTTGGCTGAGCTAATTTGATCTATGTTTTACCTTTATGAAAATACGCATTGATGAATCAATTAGAAGCTTAGATTTGAGAAAAAGTTTAATTGTGCTCACCTAGAAATGGCCCAACTTAAATGCGTTAGGCCAAGGATAGCCAGTTAAACTCAATTAGTGGTCTTCGTGCTGTAGTTTGACCACCAGCTTGGCAACCATGCCTTTCCCCATGACCAATGACAAATTTGACAATTTGCATCTATTGGAACAACCACATGCCCTTTCTCAAAACATTCTCCATTGTTTTTTTACGATCCACTTTATAGATGTAGTTATTAATCATATCCAAGAGATGAACATATATAGATAGATGAAGCCATGCAAACAAGTGATTAATGTTTTTTCCTCATTGCTCACGAGATAATTTCTTTTCCTCATGCCACACTAGGTCTTTACCGATATAAGATTGGGGACGTACTAAGAGTTGCCAACTTCTACAACAAAGCTCCCCAATTCCACATTGTTGGTCGGAAAAATGTTTGCCTTAGCATTGATGTGGACAAAACGGAAGAGACAGAGTTACAGAAGGCCATAGCGGCATCTGAACTTGCTCACCTTAGGCCACATAATGCAAGAGTTCTTGACTACAGTTGTTATACTGATGTTAAGACAATTCCAGGGCATTATGTTATTTACTGTGAACTTTCTCCAATCAATCATAGTGAGAACTCTTCATTCTCACGGGTAATCGACCAATGCTGTCTCACTATCGAACAGTCACTAAATTCTGTTTACAGAACCCTGAATGCCTATTACAAAACAATAGGACCATTGGAAATCAAGCTTGTGAAAGATGGTGCATTCCATGAAGTAATGGACCATGCTACAGCTAGAAGTGCTTCTGCTGCACATTTTATATTGGAGATATTGGAGGCGAGGGTTGTGTCAACTCATTTTAGTCCAGGTGTTCCAAGTTGGTAGCCATGACCGCAGCAGAAGATGGCTTCAATCGGATAAGCTCAAGCTTCTGGGAGGAGATCTACTTGCATTATATTTTGTCTGCACGTCTGTATGTGTTGTACACAACTGTCTGGTGCTTCTATCTATAAATGAACATGGACATCTTCCCTTCTTAGCCGCGCACATATATGCACATATAAGAAAATATTCAAAATACTGCCCACCAAATTGGTAGCCACGTCCGTTCAGTGATAGAGCATGCGCAGCTTCATATTTAAAGCTAGAATGAGAAAATGAACGAAAAACGTTCAATCTCGTAGGGGACTGCCTCAATGATGGTTAGGCAGAACCCTTTAACTTTTTTTTATTTTTTATTTTGTCTATTTTAAAATTTTTATTTCATTTCACAGAAATATACATAAATATAAAAATCATTCAATTTCAATGAAAAGTAGCAGCATTTCTTTGGTGACACATTTTCTGGATTTTAAATTCAATTCGACCTTTTAGCAAAATCCACTTGAATACCTTACTATTTTGCCAATTTGCTACGATTATAATTTTTTAATATTATCAATATTAAAAAATTATAGTTAATATTTTCTTAAATTTACATAAAGCCATTAGTTTATTGTTTTGATTTAAAGAAGTATAGTTAATATTTATTTTTAAATTCTTTTAGAAGTTGATTAGAGGTTTTCTGAAATTTTAGAAAGTTGAAAGGGTCCACTTTATTGTTATTTTATTTCTAGTGGACTAATTTTGTAAAGTTGTCAACACACCCTAATCACTTTTAATATGAGATTAGGGTTACGTGAATGAGAATCTGAATGTTTCCTCTCTTTCTCTCTCCCTCCCTCTTTCTCTCTCTCTCTCTCTCTTGTTCCTCTCTTCCTCCCTATTGAACATGGTATCAGAGCAACGGGCCTAGGGCTGTAAGATCAAGGGTTCCACGCTCCTTCCTTCCTATCCTCCTTTCTCATCTCTCCTGTCAAGCTAGGGTTTCACATCTGAAATTCCTCTTGATTACAAAAGAAGCAATCAGACTGGTTAGTGGAAAGGGGCTAATCACGTTTAACATGTAGAGACGTGATTAGCACCCTAGTGCGGCTGTTGAAGACGTTAAGCTGCAGAAAAAAAAAAATCTGATGTCGTTGTGTATGTTGTTGCCATGGAAGAAGATCAGACCATCGACAACGGTATGCTGATCAAATCTGATGTCGTGTATGTTGCTGCCGTGGAAGAAGGTCCATTGACAAGGGTGTGCTGATTTGCTCGGTTGGGTGCTGCCTCATGGATCTTCGCATTTAGAGTTGGAAGAAGAGCTTTGTAATATACGGCAACGTCATCAATATCTATCACAATATTTTGCTACGTTGACTGTTGCATATGAGAGGTTAAAAGCTCTTCGCCCATCATGCAAGCACTGCTATGCATCTCATTTTGAAACTGGTATGGTGGCAAAGTTTCTATCTGGGTTATCTTCAGAGTACTCTGTGGCAAAGTCTCAAATCCTCACAGGCAGTGATCTTCCAGACTTAGCAGACACATATAATAGGCTGAGTCGCCTTGCTGTCACTCTTTCTCAGTCTACACATAATACACGAGTCTTTGCACTTGTGACATCAGGAGGACGGGGCCATAGTTCTTTTACTAGCACGAGAGGACGTGGCACAGGCCATGGTGCAGGACGTGGCAGAATTTAGTTCTCTTATTGTGCCAAGCTAGGTCATTTGGAGGACCGATGTTGGGATAAGCATCCTCATCTTCGTTCTGGTGGGTCATTAGGCCGTGGTGGAGGGAGAACCATTATAGGAAAGGGGCCTTCTTCGTCCAATGCAACTTCCTCACAGGCTACAGCTTCTATGGTTGAGTCCCCTACCTCTGCTCCATCATACTTACTCAACTTAAGTAAGAAGGAATATGATCTAGTTCTTGCTCAGAGGTCCTCCCCTGCATCTACTAGCACTGTTGCAGTAGAGTCGGCTTTCACTGTTGGTGCCCCTACAACTGACCCAGGTATGATATAGATGATCGACTCAGGAGCTTCTAGGCATTGTTGTAATCAGCCGCATATGTTTTTATCATTAACCAGGTTCACTACACCACAACACGTCAGATTGGCTGATGGCAAATTATCACCTATTATGGGGTGCGGGATATCTACCTTACATTTTTGGGCACCATTACACATGTGCTATATGCTCCTAAATTTCCTATTAATCTGTTATTTGTTAAGCAATTGGCTAGAGACTTACAACATAGAGTCATTTTTTTATCCTGGTTCATGTTCTTTTCAGGACTTACAAACTGGGAAGACGATTGGTAGCGGCCATGAATGGGAGGGACTCTACTTTCTGTCTATTCCAGTCAATGTTGCTGTATCATCATTCACATCGAAGCCGACTCCTCTGCAGTGGCATCTCAGACTGGGTCATCCCTCTGTGTCCAAACTTCGTCGCATTCTTTCCAGATATTCCTGCATCAGAGTCTTTCCTACGTGAAGCATGCCAATTAGGCAAGCATACACGTAGTAGTTTTCCCTCGAGTTAGAGTCTTTTTAATCTATTTCATGTTGATGTTTGGGGTCCAAGTCGGGTTTCTTTTCGTTCGCGTTTTTGGTATTACCTTGTTTTGGTTGATGATTTTACCAGAGTCAGTTGAGTATTTTTGTTACGAGAAAGGTTTGAAGTCATTTGTATTCTTTAGAGATTTATCAAGGAAATAAAAACTCAGTTTGGTTCCATTGTAAAAAATATTCGCACTAATAATGCTCTTGAATTTAAATATTCTGTTATACTTCAATTTTATGCCAATCATGGGATGACCACAATATACATGTCCCCACACGTCCCAACAAAATGGTGTTGCAGAACGTAAACATTGTCAGCTTATAAATGTGGCTCATACCCTCATGTTGCACACTCATATGCCCGCCTACTTTTGGGGTGATGCTATTCTTACAGCTTGCTATCTTACTAACTGATTGCCCTCATCTGCCATTCAGGAATGCATCCCCATCCAATTACTATACCCAGATCGACCATTATTTCATATACCTCCCAAAGTATTTGGATGCACCTGCTTTGTACACATCTTAGGCCCAAATAGAAACAAACTTGCTGGCTAGACTATTAAATGTGTGTTCATTGGTTATTCTGCCAATCAAAAAGGGCATTGGTGCTTTGATCCCCATACCAAGAAAGAGATTGTCAGTGTGGATGTTACATTCTTTGAGTCTCGTCCATACGTTTCCACTTTGTGTTCTACCATGTTTGAGCATCCAGTTTCTATTCCTCTTCCTATTCCCCCAATTTCACTTGAGTCTTTGCCTTCTTCTCCACTGTCATCTTGTGATAGTTTCTGTGATCCTCCCCTTGTCTATACTCGTCGTCAAAGTCCCTCTCCCAACCATCCACCAGCATCTTCTCATGAGGTAAGTTCCACTGATAAGATTGACCCAGGTAAAAATGATGAGTTCTCAGGAGATGATCTACGAATCGCCATTCGCAAGGGCCGACGACAGTGCACCATGCACCCGATCTCTAACTCTATTTCTATAAATCATTTGAGTACAAGTTTGGTGCAATTTGATCGAGCTATGTCTAGTCACACTATCCCATCATCTCACCAGCAAGCCTTGTTAGATTCTCAATGGAAGCAAGCTATGCAGGAGGAAATGGATCTTCTCTCTCGGGAGACTTGGGACTTGGTGGATCCCCCATTAGATTGTGATGTTGTTGGCTCGAAATGGATATTCACTATCAAATATTATTCTGATGGTTCCGTCGAGCGATTCAAAGTCCACCTTCTTGCAAAAGGTTATACATAGACTTAAGGGGTTGACTTCTTTGAGACGTTTTAACCAGTGGTAAGGTTAGGTACTATTTGCCTAATTTATCTCTCTCACAGTTCAGCAGGATTGGCCTCTTTTCCAACTTGATGTGAAAAATGCATTTCTGTATGGTGATCTTTCTGAAACGGTTTATATACAACAACCACCTGGTTTTGAAAGTTAGGGGGAGTGTTCCAATGTATGCAAACTCAAAAAGGCTATCTATGGACTTAAACAAAGTCCTTGCGCATGGTTTCATAAACTTAGTGAGATTCTATCTAAGTGTGGTTTTCAAAGATCTCAACTTGATCATTCATTGTTTATCAAGTGCAGCACAGATGGTATAGTGATATTGATTGTATATATTGATGACATTGTTATCACAAGGGAAAGTAATCAAAAGATGGCTAAGACAAAGAAGTTTCTACAGAAACACTTTGTCACAAAAGACCTTGGTCAACTCCATTATTTTCTTGGTATTGAAGTGGCTCGTAGTAGTAAAGGGGTTGTGATGTCTCAGAGGAAATATGTTCTTGATCTTCTGCAGTAAAAAAGATTATTGAGGGCCAAACCTACCACACTTCGTATGAATCCCCGAATTCATATTTATGATGATGAATCAGAGACTTTTGACTCTCGATCTTACAGATCTCTGATCGGAAAACTATTATATTTGACAATCGCTCATCCAGACATTAGCTTTGCTGTGAATAAGCTAAGTCAATTCATGCAATCCTCAGAAAGTTCATTCGGAGACTACCTTAATGGTGGTAAAATACTTGAAATCAGCCCCGGGAAAGGGGTTATGATTCAAAAGGGGAGAAAGTGTGGGCATAGTAGCATATAGTGATGCTGGTTATGCATGGTCAGTAGATGACAGAAGATCTACTACAGGTTTTTACATCTTTGTTGGAGGGAATCTTATTTCTTGGAGAAAGAAGAAACAAAATGTGGTTGCTAGATCTAGTGCTAAGTTTGAGTATAGAGCTATGGCCCAAACTTCAGCTGAAATGTCTTGGATCAAATCGGTGCTTATAGAATTGGGGATTTTAGTGAACCTTTCAATGAAGATGTATTGCGATAAAAGAGCAACAACCTATATTGCAAATAACCGTGTTTTTCATGAGAGGACAAAACACATTGAAGTAGCTTGTCATTATGTTCGGGACTTGGTATAAGGAGTCATTAGCACTGTTCATGTCTCTTCTGAAGATCAAGCAGCTGACATGTTTACTAAGGCGCTTCCCATCAACGATTTCTTGAGAGGATGTAACAAGCTGAGCATGATTGATAGCTATGCTCCAGCTTGAGGGGGGTTGTTAAATACTTTTAGAAGTTGATTAGAGGTTTTCTAAAATTTTAGAAAGTTGGAAGGGTCCACTTTATTGTTATCTTATTTCTTGTGGACTAATTTTGTAAAGTTGTCAACACAACCTAATCTCTTTTAATATGAGATTTGGGTTACGTGAATGAGAATCTGAATGTTTTCTCTCTCTCTCTCTCTCTTTCTTGTTCCTCTCTTCCTCCCATATTGAACATTTATAATAATTATTTTTTCCAAAATTCATTTTAATAAAACCTCAACATGCTAAAATTCATTGTCACATTAATTTTCTTTTCAGAAATAAACATAAAGAAACATATCTGCATATAAAAAGAATAAAAAGTACAATCATCTTTGTTATGACAGTACTAATTTGTTTGAACTATATGCCTGTGTTCCTTAAAATAAAATTTATGTTCCATCACTGCTGCCCATTGCTGCCACAGCGATCACCCATCTTTCTTTGGCAAAGATGAGTCCCACCTATAGCCCTCTGGTGAGGATGACAAATAAGAAAAATGCACACACGTATATGGGTTTAACCAGATTTTCACATACTTTTCTGATATTCCTTCCATTTTTCTTTTACAGAACTATTGCAGTCCATCCTAAGATTATTGGATCCAAAGGGGGACTAAAAGAGAGTTGATCTCACTGTAACAGAGGAGACTTACAACAGTACTGTCTAAATCATCCTCATATACCTTATCATTGAAATGATTACAGCTACTAACCTTGGAAGTGAGGATGAGACTGAGAAGCTATAGTGGGGAGAACGTTTCCCGGAATAGATACTGCCGTCAAGCAAAAAAATGAATATTCATTTAAAAAAATGCTAGAAATCTTCTCTCTAGGACACCTAACATATTTTTTCTTGTTTTGCCAAAAGCCCAGTATAAAGAATCTCTCGCTTTGGGTAAAGTTTTGACCGGAATTATCCCAGTGTGATGTTCTGGAAACTTCAAAATAAACCTATGTAATATAAGATCTTAGTTTGAGAAACAAATCAAACCAGACCTGCATTTGCAAGAAGCCCTTGTAGGAATTAATCCCTCTTGAGCTCCAGTCCCCTAGCTCTAATCTGAAGTGGACCTAGCCTGTGTACTGAAGAATCAGGAATGTCCATCCTGCAAAAACATTAAGAAGCTTTAGGCAAACAAAGAATGCAAAGTGTATTCCTCAGAAATTCGTAGGATGGAAAACTAACCAACTCAATGAAAGATCATAAATGGCTGCAATCTCACATACAGTCATCTAGTCACTACAGGGACACAGGAAAAACAGGCAGCTTTCTAAACCCTTTTTTCTTCGGTCAACTGGTTGAGAGAGAAAGAGGGAGGTCTCATACATTATTCCGGGTGGTCCTCGTCCATCGTCAGCCATTGTCAATAGAGAGAGAGAAAGAGAAAGAGTGCCCTGACATTGCAGCTCATTTAGGAGGATGGAACAAAACTGAAAACCAACGTAAATATTAGGACTTATAGAGCAAACCAACTGATTTTGGGAACAACACAGCTTGAAATTTTGATATGTGGACTGTTGGAGATAAATCAAGTTCCTCTCAAATGGATTGGCTGTGATCAAATTATAACAGGATCATCCCAAAGAGCTGTTAAACTCTGTCCCCAACCCAATTACATATCTCATGCTGGTTTTTTATATATGCAGCTTCAATTCACTCTATATGGCCACACAGATTCCTGATCAATGATTTCACCAATTGCCATATTCAACGTTTGCATCTAACTACAAAGGTGTTTCAGCATCTTACTTCTGCCCGCATGCTAATATATGAGGAACAATTCACCTAATAACATGGTCTCCTCAGTGTGAAATGTTCATATTACTTAGTGTATGACACAGATGGAGCATGGTATGATGATGTCAATAAGCATGGCAAGTCAATGCGTTTTCAAGAACTGCATGCACAACAACAAAAAAGGGTATTGGCTAGGGCTCTTTCCATGGCCGATAAATTAGTTTTCCATTGCCAAAAATATTTTTTTGGCAATGACCTATACCACAGCGATTGCTAAGGGTCACCCCTGGCATAGGTCTTTCTTCCAAAAGCCATTGGGAAAAAGTTGTTGGGCATGACTACATATTTTGTTGGCAACAAGAGTGGCCGTTGCACAAAAACTTTTTGGGCATGGTTCCATTTTTAATTGGCAACAAAAGTAGCCATTGCAAAAAATGGCTACATCTGAAACTAACCAATAATATGGCTCTATGCATTACTACTTGCATAAACTTTCCAGTAGCAGCATTATATATATATATATATATATATATATATATATATATATATATATATAAAAGTGATAGCTTCATAAATTGAAATTTAGTGAATTAAAACTATCTCATATAATTATACAACATGTATATAAAACCAAAAGTTTTATAAAATATCCAGCTTTCACAAACTCAAATTTTTATCTTATTGACCAAAATTAACAGTTGGTGAATTGCAATCAAGCTCTATTTATCAGCCTTCAAACTGGTACCCTTTACCTTCACTGCAACACTTTTATTATCTACATGAATGAAACTGGATGAGGTTAATCAATAAACACGAGAAAAGGTGAATAGGATGTGGATTGCCTCACCAGCATCTAGATGACCAAAAACCCCAAGAAAGTCTGGAAGCAGGTTATATCTTCGGCCCTAGCGCTACAGCACGTTCAAATAAAAATATCAAAATATGCTCATGTTTTAAATATTTTAAGTGATTCATGTTGTCACACTTCACAGAAGAAACCTGTTACCCTTTAGACACACATCACATAATTTTTGTCTCTTCTCTGCATGATTTTTCTTCAACTTCTTAGGACCACCATCTCCTTCTGAGCATCACCATCTATATATCTCATACAAATTTCCTCCTCGTTTTTTTATTATAGAGAGAGAGAGATTAGTACAAACAAGACACTTAAGTCAGGGACAAAAACCAGACCCTTTAGATTTTGTATAACCAACTATAAATTTTGGACCTTTACATTGATTGGTTTGTTATGTACATATTTTGCAGAAAAGGCCATTGTGTGCAGACGTTGTCATTGGGAAAGGGAATACAGCGTTATGGAAAATGTGTGGTCTTCATAAAAAGACTTGTTTGACTGTCTTCTTTGATGTTTCGCCAAGTGAATGGTCAAGCCCCGCAGAACCAGGTGCAAGCCAGCAAGTGTATATTCAGTTTTAGACAACATATGCCATTTTTATCCTTTCTTTTCCTTTCCAATGTTGCTATATGTAATACCTTGGTTTAGATTGTGCAGTCTTAATTCATTTACCAGAACCCTGAAGGACAAATGAGACTCCGTGTGACGACTTTCACAAGAAAGTGGGTGGATGGTTCTGCTAGTACAATGATTGGTCATCAAATTTCTCAGTTTACATGCTTAATTTGATGCTTTTTCTGACACATATCTAGGGCAAAAAATAAATGAGATTCAGCTGCCTAATTGTTTTTCCGGAGAAGATCTGTATGTGATCCATGCAATAGATTATCTTTTGTTCTTTTGTTTTTTACTTGAAAAGAAAAGAACTCCATCAATCAAGGGTGAGTGTTAAATTCTGGCCTCATTTTGCTGTCATTACTGATCATCTAACAAGGCCTCTTATCTTATCAATATAGAAGGATATGTAGTTAGTGATGGTCCTCTTCCTAAAACTAGATCTTATTAATTTAGCTGCTGATAGCTTGGATATGATTTTTTTCATCCTAGCTGCATGTGTGGCTCAGATGGAGACCCTATTTGTCATAGCTAGTCTTCCTTGGCTGAGTTAGTGATTTGAATTCTCCTGCATGCATTATCTCCATGAAGCATGACCACCAAATTTCACTCTATTATCAACTTTTTTTTGTTTTTCTTCTCTCTTTTTTTCCTTTCAGTTCACATCTTAAAAGATCTGCTAATAACCCTTTTGTGTCCATGAAACCATAATTTCTGACGTTTTCAATCGTTAACCTGCTTTCCTTGACAAGAATTCTTACTTTGCTAGGTTGTCAACTGGGCTTGCAATGGTAGTGAACTTTGGCATCACATGGACAGGAATTTCAATAAGTTCAGATATTTATTAATCCAGCTTTTCTTTCTTCTTATGATCAGAATTTTTTTATCCAGCTCTTTTGATGAGCTGCTTTCTTATTCTTGCCATTCTCATTAACTGAAATTCTTACGTGTAACACATAACCCTTGTATAGTAATTTACCTTATTTAGAGATGCAATTCAATTTTTGGCAGGGAAGAAAAGTAACTCCTCTTCTTTACAATCCTGAAGCAAGTAACTCCTAGTCCTGAGTTTGGGGCCGCATTGAAGGGTAAATTATTCCCTGTTATTATTCTCTAATTAATTTATTTTGCTTTTAATTTTATGCTTAATGAGTTTTCCTAATAGGGGGCTTCAATCAACCTTTCGTGTGTGGTGGTCAGCCAAGATCAATGACAAGGAAAGATCGACAAAAATCTGATCAAGATATGCAGCACCAAGCATGGTAGGAAGCAGAAAATTTGATTGTTTCTATTTAGTGTCTATGCTTGTGATGTCCTAACCAGCTGTTTATTGCCATCTTAGTTATCAAGGTAAGCTTCCTCTCCTGCCTCTTGCCCCTGCTGTAATGAAGTTAAAGAAGTGAGAAGCAGAAGACGCATGACCAATGATACTTCCATAAAATTTGATGTCTTAGACACTGTAGTTTTTAATTCATTTAAATTTAAATTTTTAAAATTTTCTTGTGGACCCTTCACTAGCAAGAACTTTTACAGAATTTGTTGCAATTTTTCATTTTTTATAGACTCCGCTATTGATCTCTTATCTCTTATTATCTTGTGTTGGCTACCATTATTTGGTTTTCAGTTTTTTTTTTTTTACTTCTCATTCCGCAGTCAAAATAATGGCAATAATGTCAAGCATTTATAAACTAATGAAATGGGTTTGCTATTTTCAAAGGAAAATGTAGCTTACATGTTGTTGCCTTTTCTTGAGCTTTTTTTTTTTAATGAGTTATAGGTCTCCATCTCTGTATTCAATATACATACTGATCATAAAGATCAAAATTGTGCTCCAGCTGCTCATATCCTCGTGGACTTGTGAAGTTCTCATACAAAAAAGTTTACTGCATAGATTGGATTGTTCCAAGCTTGTCAAGGATGGACTTTATCAAAAGATAATAGTTTGGTTAATTGTTATGTGTAAAGTCCAATTGCAATGTGTATATGTTATATATATGTATGTCGTGTTCAAAACCCATTACTCGATTGGACGTGACATTTGATACTTGTTCTTTTTGAAACCTATTGAACCCTTCCACAACCTGCAGAGAAAAGCTGGTTGTCTTGGACTGGCTAAGGTCAACAGTAGAGAGTACTGCAGATATCAATTGCCTTCATGGTGTTCTTTTGAATTTTTTTGTACTGAAAATTGTGTTTATTTCCTGCTCATTAGCATCTAGTCTACCACTATATATCTTGTTTTTGAAGTCCAAATTGATCTGCTTCACCAGTATGTCACTTCCAACAAATGAATTAGGCCCTTTGACCCAAAAGTAGGGGGGAAAGAAAGCAGAGATAGTCCGATAGCTTAGACATAAAAGCTTTAGAATGCTTTGCTTGTAAGAGATATCTAGAATAACTTAATTCAAGTTCAAGTATGAAGAAAGCACTTCAGATTATAAAATTTCTCAATCTCAATCAGTTGAAGGATATTTGATTGGAACCAAAAGTTCAAGCTTGTCATTCTCAATACTATCTAGTTAGAGCCTATGTCATATAGGTATGGGTACAATTGTGATACACGTATGGTGTTTTCGCCAATCTTGGTATGGCGGGACGACAATAATAATATATTTTTAATTCCAAAAAGTAAAATGAAAAAAATGAAAAAACAAAATTGATATCATCACATCATTAAGACAATGTTCCTTTCATAGTTCCTACATGTAGTCTCATAAAAAAAAAAAAACATAAAACGTTCCTTTCACAGTTTCTACATATAATCTCATAAAAAAACACAAATAAACTGAGATCATTCTTTCGATTCTTCTTCCTCTTCCATGTTTACCTCCGCAACCTCCTATTCATCCTCCTCTACCTCTTGCAGTGTACATGGTTCATTTAACCCCGAATTAAGATGGTTTACATCATCCTCTCCTTTGAAGTTAAAGTTCTCACTATTTACATCCCAACTTGTATTGCTTTCTTCCCTATAAAAGGATAAGAATTAAGAATATAATTACCAAGTTTTCAAATATATAGATACAAAAAAATTACAAGACAATAAGTGTTGATTTACCTATATTCATATTGTTTCATGAAAGTAACTGAAGGTTAGAATGCACATAAACTAAATCTTCTGCACGTTTGCTTGTAAGTTTATTTCTCTTAATGTTGTGAATAGGTGTTCCAATTCATTTTGGATCATGAAGATGTAGCAAGCTAAACTAACAACCTCAAAGCAAGGTATTGAATAGTGGGAAAAGCATGTCCATGTTTGACCTACCAAGGAATAGGTAGATATATGTCCCTGTCTACCATTGCAGCCATATTTTCATCTTCTAAACTCATTGTGAGCTCATTCATTTTGATATGGATCTCTAAAAATTTTATTAAAACTTGTGAACTTATGTCTTGATAATTCAGGATCAATATGTGGTGGGGTTCTTCCAACACCTTCAGAGGGCCAATTTAATACATAATACTTAGGGTTCAATGAGTGTGTCATGCATTGCAAAGGAGTGTCGCTCTTATCCCAGCTTGTTACTAATATATTGTGCACTTGATAAAAAAAAATGAACCTTCAAGTACAAAGTCATTCTTCTCATGATTCAAAATGACATCCCATAATTTTTCAATCATATTGTCCTACATCTAATAAACACAATTAAGCATTGGCTTATCACAATCAAGAGGCCTCAACATCTCACACATAGGCTTTGTGAATGCAAGAAAATAAGAGATTTTATCTCAAAAAATGTCATCAACAAGCAATCGCTTGATGGTTTGAGCCTTGTCATCATCATCAGCATGGTAGAAATTCCAATCATCATCTGTCACCATATTGATTAGTGCAATTTTAACCTTCTTGATTCTCTTCATCATAACAATGATAGAAGGATAACATGTGTCTGCCATTCTTAACAACTTCAAATTTGTATATTTATTATAAATGGAAAGCGCATGCTGATGATTTAACTATGAAGTTTCTAATGTTTTTAACATCTTTCTACAAGTCTTCAATCTACAAACACAATTCATAAGCATGAAGATCTTTTTCTTTGCTTGGTGGATTTCATATACTTTTCAATGTCAAATTTAAACTATGGACTGCACAAGGTGTCCAAAAAATGTGTGAATATTCATGTTCTACTAGAAGACTTGCAACTCTACATAGAAGTGCATTATATGTAATTATCTGGACAGCCTTATCATTTCCAACTTCTTCAATCAACTATACAAATTACAAATACTCGACATTTTTAAATTCACCAAATGCATCTATTGCTTTTAAAAAGATTGGTCAATTAGCTGAAGTTGCAATAAAGTTAATAAGTGGGTGTCTTTGAATATCTGTCCAGCCATCAGATACAATTTAAACTCCATGTTGCTCCCATGTCAACTTTTGTAGCAATTTATCTGTTTAATTCTTCTTTTGTTGTAGGATGATGGTTCAAAGCTTTTCAGAGCTTGGTGTAACATATCCAGACATGTTATTTGCCAAATATATAACTAGATCCTTTCAATATGGATTTATAGCTGCATTAAATAGTATATAGCTAAAAAATAAGAATGTTCCAACTTTTCTCTTTAATTAGCTAAAAAATAAGAATGTTCCAACTTTTCTATTTAATTCTTGTCTTTTTTATAAAACCAACATTTGCTTAATTGATTTTTGGGAAATGCCCACTTTTCTTTTTTTCTGGCCTTCGTACGCATCACTGTATAAGAGTACTAAAGGAGCGTCAATAAAACCAAATAATTTCCCACTTTTCTTCATATCATATTGTTCTTTCCCCTTCTTCAATTCATTCACACTATCAGTTTTGATCTTTTTACATTTTTTAATACCATAAATTTTTATTTGCAGTAGATGTGCTTTAACTCTTGTATATGTCCCACTGAGCTCCTTTCTACAAACAGAACATTCACATATTACATTTCCACCACCAAAACCACAAACATGAACTTTTTCCCATATGTTTTTCCCTATCCTAAGGGAAAATCTGCATTTCTGGAATGTCACTGTAGATACAGATTAAAATTCAAATATCCAAGTTTCATTTGGGTTCCATCAAACTAAGGACAAAATTTTGCTCATTACGAGAGATTAATAAAGTTTATGGAATTCTTGTTCCACCCTAAGCAGTCGAACAGATATTTGGGAACCAATTTTGTACTGTTGGCTCACTTCGAGGCTTCCACTCTCACTTCATCTCTCCTACTATTACCCTCTACCATGATGCAGAGGATTTCAGATGAAATCCAGCCTCGGCATCGAGGCTTTGAAACATGGTTGACACAAAGGGCAGCCCTTGACAAGGAGTTTGAGAAATGTGGAATTTATTTCCATTACAACAATTTTTTGAAATGAAGTTCCTAAAAATCATTCCAATTGCACAATTTCAAGGGATCAAACTATTACCTAAAAGATAGGTTCTAATCAAAACCTACTCAACATAAACCTGTAAAAAATATATGTAGAATGTGCGTAATTAATTTCATGAGTGGTAACTTGTGGTATATGACGAGTGTCCAAGAAGAAGTAGATAAACCTTACCCTTAGTTGCCTAAGGAAAAATCTATGCTAGTACTAAGCCATTTCACTAAAGCATATAAGTATAACTTGGCATTGGATTATTGTGATGCAAAATTATCTCAATTCGGTCCCTATACCCCCTTTTCTCCAAATTATTTCACATATAGAGAATGTAGGATGCGCATAAACTTTATGTGATGATTTACAAGCTCATTATATACCTTTACCTCATATTGTCATTGTCAACCTTGTCAATCTTTTCCACTAATTTAATCTATGCCCTTCAGATTTTTTACTCAAGATGTATTCTTTCCAACATAGTGTCACCTTCCTTTATGATACATCCTCTTTGCGGAAGGATCCGAACGATCTATTTATATTTATCTTAGGTCTAAACCTTTGGCTCCTGAATGGTATCGATCTTGGCATCCCACCTTCTATTGGATGTTTCCTTCCTACTTTAAAGAATGTGGGCTAGAGATAGTGGCAGCCGGAGGAATGCAATAAGTGGATAAGAATTTGGTGCATGCAATTGCCAAGCATTGGAAACCAAGGACTTCATCTTTTTGGTTTTCGTGGGGAGAAATGAGAGTATTATGCTTTGTGATCACTTGTGATCCAAATAACCAATTGGAGAAACAATTCCTCAAAAACCCAACTAAGGTTAATGCAAATAACCTTATAGCTCACTTTACTGGGCGAAAAACGTGGCCCCTAGTGGAAAATCATGAAAGTCAAAGCATCAACCTAAAAAATCTATATGAAGAATTTGGAGCCTATGTTGAACCTTCCACTTTATCTTGAAAAAACATATGAAGAGTTAAACACTACATGATGCTTTGCATAGACAGAATGACATTTTTCACCAAAGAAACTGACATCCTAGGTGTTCATATCGCCAAACTTTTTCAGATATGGGGACATAGCAGGACCCGACACTTGCTAGTAGCAATGACAGCGTTTGCTTTGCTTTACTGAGGACTCACCCACTTCACCATTGGAGACTTTGACTTTGTAGAAGGATGCACATATACTTTACAATTGTGGTTCCTCAAGCACACGGGACCCCAAGTCAGTTTATTTAGAAACACTGATGGAGCATTGACAGTCTTAGAACCATACCGCTATTTGATCCAGATGTTAGACGAAAAGGAAATCATTTGAGACTTTTGTGATCGCTGCTAGAATTCACCTAGATATACTCACCATTACTATGGTCATACCACACTCTTGGACCCTTATTTGATAGTTGATTATTGTGTTGATAGATGCATGAAACAATTATCTCAGAGACTGAAGATGGTTTCTGAGCATACCCCAATTGGAGCTATTCCCAAAGCTGACCTCAGCTCTCCTCAATGGGCAACATTAATAATAGTAGCTCGACAAGAACGGAAGACACAGATACCCTACACTTGGTTCACAGGCCTAAGGGTAAATAAGGAGTATGCTGAGTGGTGGTATGCCAACCGACCACCGTCCATCATTCCCTAAAAGTTTTTGTGATCAACTTTGTACTCCTTATTTTGTCTTTAGTCATTGTCATCTTTGTTAATGTTTTCTTTCGATGTAACATTTGAAATTCTTAAAGAAATATGAACCTTCATTTTCTTATCATTTTCTTTCAATACCTCTTCATTTTTCTGTCTCATAAGGTGAATACTTGAAAGCAAACAGGATGTTTGAAAGCAAAACACAAGCTAAGCAGATTTCTTAGAAGAAGGCTTCATCTTCTCATCTCATGCCAGAAACACATGGCTTCCTAGCAATCGAGCCAGAAGGCTATCATATGTTTCGGTTGTTTATGGAGCGATTCATGAGGAAGAAAGAAAAACAAAAGGCCTTGATGGTTACTCCAAAACCAGCAACTGAAAAGCCGGCCAAATAAAAAAGAAACAATAAAAACAACCAATCTTTTCCTACGCATTGAGATGAAGACCATCTACATTCAGACTCAACAACTAGTAAGGAGAAAAAATCTGAATTGGTTCCGCTCAAAAAGAAAATGACAACAAAGAAAAGCAAGAAAGGAAAAAAATCGTAGAGAAAAGTAGTTCACCTAGCCCTATCACCAGCGAAAGTCTGGAGGAGAAGCAAAAAAAGAAAAAGAAAGCATGCCAATAAGGGCAGAAAGACAAAGAAGTACATCCCAAGCAATAGCTTGAATAGCGAAAGTTCTAAATAGAAAGTAAATGAGATCAATGGCAAGAAGAAAACGACAAAGCCAGAATTAGTAAAATCAAGTGATGACAAAAGTCCAACTAAGCACAAATTTTATAAAATAGAGAAAAGGATTGAACTTAGAGAAAAAGGAAAATGTTCATACTTATGCGAGGATTACTACTTGGGCATTGAACGAGATGAAGACATGAAGGGCTTGCCCAAGGAGGTCATCAAATATGATGGAACCACCTGCCCATATGCTCACCTTTCAACCTTCATCAATAATTGCTACAAGATCTAGGCGAATAACAAGGCATTGTTTCGCTACTTTCTACGAAGACTTGAAGGCATTGCAGCGCAATGGTATAAGGAAAATGTTAACCTAGTTAAACTGAAGGAATTTGATAGGTTGGTTAACATGTTTGTTGAGAAATTTGAGCAAAATGTTCTCATGCCTCCAACCATCAGTACCCTTTGTAGTTTCTGTCAGAAATAAAGAGAAAAGACTTGAGAATTCATTCAAAAATAAAGAATTCAATGCAACAAGATGAAGGATCCCATTTCTAAAACACAAGCTCTATCAGTCAAAAGGAAAAATCTTGCCCAACCCTTGAAAAGTCTCATCCACAGTGCTCCAATCAAGACATTTGTAAAGTTGATTGAACAAGCAAATTCAATAGAGAAAGGAATTGAAGAAGACGATTTTGATGGAATCATTGCAACCAAGTATAAAGAAGAGGGTAAGAAAGGAAGAAGGACACAATTGCCATAACACTTCATAAAAAATGTCAGCACTCGAAAGGACAATGGCAACAGTTAAAAACATGACGAAGAAGCAAATCACAAAAAAAACACACAGCTGCCCAAAGGAAATAAATAAGGAATGAACAAACACCCAAGCTAGAGTCATAATCGAAAGTTCACTCATTACAGACAAGCTCATGAAAAGATCCTAGAGTACTTCCTCGCCAAAGGAACTGTCACCTTGCCTAAAATTTTAAAACCTCCAAAAATGATGGGAGGTGATAAAGAAAAACTATGTAACTTTCATCAAGCCCCTAGTCATGACACCGAGGATTGTTTTGTCCTCAAAAACATTATCCAAGATTTCATCCATAAGGATCTCAAGATTGATGATGACAACATCCCTGAGATATTAAATCCATTTCTTAATCACGGGAAGGAAGCAACAGCCACGATCACCACAGGCACTCCACTTGCGTATTATTTGCATGAGCACATCCAACCTTGTGATGGAAGCAATTTACACCAAGTCATGATGAATAAATCGAGGTAAGAAACCTCTAGATTTTATTGGTATGATGAACAGCGAGGCAGAAAGTTCATCAAAAAAATCTGCCATAATTCCAACGACTTTTCTTTTATGAGGCGGCGATGATGAGTCGTCAAATGACTCCTTACCTCTAAGGACTAGTCTACCACTCTTACAGAAAAGGATATCTCAAAATGGGCATGTTATGATGAAGATGCTCCTTACATCTTCATTCAAGATAATTAAGTGGCTACGCCACGTGTATTGATCGATAAAGGAAGTGGTTTAAATATTTGTTTTGATCTCACAGCCAAAGTTTTGGGATTTTGCAAAGACAAATATCGCCTTGATGATACCAAGATCTATAGAGATGACGGCCGAAGCATGAATAGCAAATGTACCCTCATCATGGATGCGATCATTGAATGCACCAGTCATTGCATTCGATTCTACGTGGTGGATGTACCACTATCATATAACTTGCTCTTAGGACCACCTTGGATTCATGATGTACGAGGTATCCCATTCACTCTTCATCAATGTCTCAAATGAAATTTTGGCTCATCGGTCATCACCTTACTCAATGAGGATCCGGTCGAGAGGTTGGTACAACCAATGCTACTTGGGCCAATTGATTCGGTGGACGTCCCAACATAAGAGCAGTGAAGGAAGGACGTTTGGAGTAATAGATGCAGAACATCCCTTGTATGCTCATTTTGTGAGAAAACCTAAAGGATTTTAGTTACTTTTCAAAGGTGGTTGTCGTCCATTCACTGGCCTCGGAAAGATTGAAGATGGTGGCATCTTGCATCCAATCAGTATCCCCTTTTAGATGAACATCAGAGGATTGGGATACCTTAAAGAAGTCTGAAAATGACCTTTTTAGCTAATGGTATTTGCCTTTGTTTTCAAACACTCTCATGAATTTTGTAATCTTAACTTGTACTTGTCTGGTCACATGAAGCCCCCCTATGAACTAAAAACTTTTGATATGCAATGCAAGTAATCTTTTGTTATCAATTTTAATTTTGTTCAATTTTCCTTTATCCTCATCTTTACAGAATGTCAGAGCTCAACATGTTTCAGTTTTTTCTTTTTCTTCGAAAGTTCCCCCAAAAAGCATTTATCAAACAAGTAGTTAGTAAAATTAAACCTATGACAATACTTGAGTCAAAATTACCGGAATTTGCTCAGATTCAAAAACAAGAATATCCCTCGTTCTTAATTAATGATCCAACTATAGAAATTAACATTGGAACCAATGAGAATCCTAAGATTCTTCAAATTGACACCAGTTTGTTAGTAGCTCAGGTTCTTATAAGCCACCAAAAGTTTTTGCATAGACCTATGAAGATATGCCCAGGTTTAGACCCCTAGTTGGTTGAACATTGTTTGCCCCTTAAGTACCAATTGCAAGCCACTTAAAAAAATTGTCCAAGTTTGATGCTCAACTATAAGGGCCCGTAAAAGATGGATTACAGAACCCACTAAAGGCAAATTTATTTGTGCCATCGATTACCTCGAATGGTTGGTTAATATTATGGTGGTTCTCAAGAAAAATGGCAAATCTAGGTTGTGTATTGACTTTCAAAACCTGAATAAAGCCACACCAAAAGATGATTACCCACTTCCAAACATTGATTTATTGGTAGATTGTACCATGGGCCATGCCATGTTCTCTTTTATGGATAGATATTCGAGTTACAACCAAATCAAATTAAAAGTCAATGATCAACCTAAGACTGCTTTTACCACCCGTGGGGCACTTTCTATTACATGGTAAAGCCATTTGGGTTAAAGAATGCTAAAACAACTTATCAAAGAGTTATGACCGCTATCTTCTGCAACCAAATGCACAAAATCATGGATGCATATATCGATGACATATTAATTGAATCTAAGGAAAAACCTTGAAGGACATGACCCCTTATGAACTACTTCATAAAATTCCTTCGAGTTATAACCATATTAGAGTGTTCGGGTGTACTTGCTGCCCCTTGCTCGTTTCCAACAGGAAAAATAAAATGCAAACAAAGTGGAGGCCATGTGTATTTATTGACTACGGTCATCAACATAAAATTATACATTTGTTTTGACTCTATTGACAAAAGAACTTACATTTCTAGACATGTTACTTTCCATGATAACAGTTTTCTCTTTCAAGGATCGAGAGCTCCTCACAGTGAGCAAGAAATATCTACATGGATTCAAAAACAAACATCAATGGATTCTAAAATAAGAGACAATCAGCCTCAAAAGGTATCACCTCCTTTATTTCAAGTATTGCCTAGTATTGTTTCAAATTGTGAAACAAGCCGCAGTCGGCCTCCATAGGCCAGCAAGATAACCACAGGGAAGAAAAATCAAAATAGTCCTTACATTTCTCCATCTGGACTTGAACCATCTTCAGTGCATGAATATTCTCAACCAGATGCTACTAGTCAACAACTGGTCATTGACATTATCCTTCACGCTAGAGATCAAAAGCAATGTACTCACATTATGGTGACGAGATCAATGGATGGCACTAAAATCCCAAAAGTATATTATGCCAAGAAAGAATTAGACAAACATGAGCCTAGAAATCATCTTGAAGTTCTTGATCACCCAAAATGGTTCTACGCCATGACTGAGTTCGAACTACGGTGTTGGTGCGACTCTCTCGAGCAGGGTCTTATAGTTCGAGCTAGACTAACTTGGCTCATGAACACACCTATGGCGGGGTAGTGGGGACCTACTGCCACAGTTTCCTAGATCTCCTCCCTCATGGTGGGGAGATCAGATCTCCAAACTGCTGACTCCACCTCTTCCCATATTCGTGGATCTAAGATTCACAGTTTATTATTCCACACAGATCTCCATAGGACAGTGAGGCAATCTCAAACATGATGATATATATATATATGCGCACACATACATACATACTTGAAGTTGCTTATTTTTCAAATAAATACATTTTACTCAGATTTATATATATACGTTTTCTTGAAGAAAATTAAGAAGAGAAAAAAGGAAAATTACGTCTTAATGGTGAAATGCGGTCCCGTGTAAGACATTAGCACATGGAGGGGCCTTGCTCTCATGATTTTGTAGTTAGAGATAAAATTGTATGCATATTTGTCAGTGATAAAATTTTCAGCATATATTTAGCAATTCTTTATTATAGAAACAAACAAAAGCTATTAGTAAAAGTAAAAATAAGCAATCTTACCGATTCGTACCATATACAAAAGACAAAGCTTTATGTACATACATGGGGAATTATTTTGCATTCAAAAGAAAAAAAAAGCACAGGTACATCTTTGTTCAGCATTTTGGTACAATCAGAAATTAGTTTCACGTGAAGGTTGATTGTGACGTTTTTTGAATTAATTGTCCATATCTTGTATGATGTACACAGGCATTGTCATTGATAAAGTTGCAGACATGACTGGCCCATATTTGCCTCGAAGGGATCCAATGGTAACAGTGAACTTCTAAAATCATCCATCCTATGTGGGAAATACTTTTCAAAACTAACTTATAATCATTGGGCGTTGTTACCAACTAGCTTTAAGCTGTAATAAATTCAAATTATACCATCAAATCAATGTTTCATAAATGTAGAAGATCTCCAATGTGATTTGAAATTTTTAAATCACAAAATCTAAATCATAAAATAGACCAGCCGGACAGCATCAGATCATCTCACAATGCAACAACTTTATCACCAATACTTCACAACAACAAATATCCCTTTTAGGAGTGGCTGAAAGCTGTTCCTAAAAGCACATGTAGTAGTTCCTAAAAGTAATTAGCAACGGTCAAATGGTTGTTCCTAAACCATTCCTCGACGGTTCCTAATTACTTTTAGGATTGGTTGTGACTTTTCCTTTTCAAGACTCAGTAGGACCAGTTTTCCATGTGTATCCCCAAAAGTTCAAAACTAGTTATATATTAAGGTCCATAAAGGAACAGTCACGCAGGCCGTTCCTAATAGTTGATACACCATTTATATATATATATATATATATATATATACATATATATATATATATACATATACATATATATATATGTATACATATATATATATATTGTGTATGTGTGTGTATGTGTGTGTGTGGAGAGAGATAGAGTCATTAAACAAGAATATTTAAATTTATTGATCTCATATATAATCTTTATATGATTAAGAAATAGATTACAATTAATAAAGGTATGCAAAAAGAATAAAGAAAAATTAGCTTTATCACTAGCTCCATCTACATCATTTCCTCTTTTTTTCTGCCCACACTGCCCTACTTATGAGAGCCTCAACACATGAAACATTTTCATTGTCAGTGTCCCTAAAAAAAAAAGGTTCTGATAGAAGAAAAAACTATGCGACCAAAAACATTCAAACACCAAAAAATTAGACACCAAGAAATTACTTTGATAACAAAAAGGTTTAAAGACCAAGAAGCTGCTTAAGATGAAGAAGGTTTTACACCCAAGTGCCAGATCCAATGCAACGTGTGTATATGCAAATATATGAATAAATGATGCTGATGTCATTTGTCAACAATTTAAAGACAAAATCATAGTCCTTATCACAAAATGACAAGCACAACTTCAATAAACCAACAAAGACTTTGGTAGTAACCACAACACAATAAAAAGGAAAATGCAGTGATAAAATTTGTCTACGAAGACAAATTGAAAAACAGAATTCGGATAGCTAACTAAAATTATAAAGGAATATACAATCTTGCAATGAAGGTTCAGCTTGGAGGTAAAAGATTGTGCAATCTTGTGCGTTAACTCTGTGGTTTCAGTCCCCATGAAAGATTGATAATATAATTTCTTTACTAACTAATCAAACTTTCTTATATATCCCCATGGAAATCAGGTTGTCAATAATTAAATGCAAATGAACAAGTGTAACCCTTATCTATTCCTGAACGAATCTTGAATTCGGTCACCTTAACCATATGCCCAACAAAACCATCAAGCTGATCTAACGAAAGGCAAAAAACAAAGCTCTATTCATGACAAGACTTCACCATCCATCTATGCAAATGAAGTGAAATTTAAAGAACCACTCATAGTATAAAATTTTCTCTCTCTCTCCCTCTCTCTCTTACACACAAATTACATGTTGTTTCATATCTACGTGGCTTCACCTTTTTTAGAAATTTTCCTTCCAAAAAAAAGTCTAGATCTCTAAGGAAAACTAAATATGGAAAGTAAATGTACTGTAGTTGTCCCATCACCTACCTAAAATTGACAGTAAACGGTAAAATAAAATGAACATAAGGTCAAGGAAAACATTTAAAGAGCAGCATTGCTAATGTGTTGTAGAAAAATGCAACATGATGCAAAAATTCAACTACAATCAAAGGCTTCCAGTCTGGTTTCAAGAGAAATCTAACTTTAGTGAAGGAAAAAATGAGAAAATACAATAAAGGAGAACAATTAAAAGTTAAAAGAAAATGCTCAAACTCTCCACTACCTTGGAATTAGCAAAATAGGAAACCTCAAAGTAGAGTGACATCCATACCAAATTACACCTGACTTGAGAAGTGAATGGGAGCATTAAAAAAAATCGTAAAATCACATACAATGAGAAGAGCTTCAGCCAATGCAACACGACATACTTATGTAAAAACCACATAAAGATAAGTGTTAATTGTTGTGGGAAATGCCATTCACGTATCTTCTCCAAACTTGGTCACAAATTACTTTGCTGTAGGTGCACCTAAAACCATCCAGTCTACATTGCAGTAAGTACAAACATTACAACAGGAATGGAACAGTAAATGTAAAGTGATGTCAAGATGCATCCCAATTGGCCACTCTGTCCTAATTCTGAGGTACATGACATTGTATAATCCTTCACTGAATTATAAAGCTACAACATGCATTCATTCTACTGGTGGAATGCTGCTCTCATCAAGCATAAATCTGTGGATCAACTTTTGACCTTTAATTCAAAGATATTTGCATTGAAGTTGCAAGTAGTTGAGATGGAGATGATTTAGCTCATGACTGGTCTATGCTAGTTCTGATCAGTCTAATAGTTTCAATTTACAAAGATATTATGCAGGAGATTTTACTAGTTGTTTTATATTTTCATGTTCTAGGGAATTTTCATTTATAGCAATGTGACTACTTCAGTCAAGTGTTGTGATGACATCATAATATGGCCACACATTTTTGCTTAAAGTTGTCACTTTTGATCTTTTCAATTTTATGTTCTTATTATCGCAGTATTATCCTCATGATTTTTATCTTTTTTAGTTTTTTTGCTTGAGAAACTATCATCTTTTTCTTAGGCAAAATTAAGAGCACTTAGAAAAATAGGAGATATTAGATATTAAAAGCTATTCTACCAAGGAATTATGATTTAATATGAAAAATACTTTTGTTAATGTTTTGCTTATATCATAAGACATAACCCAGTCAGGGAAAAAAATGAGCAAGGAGAATACTGACGGCAGTTCAACATAGCAAGTGATGCGGTCAAATGCTAGAGAAAAAGCTGGAAAGGTGAAACCATTCCTCCCTAGAACAGTTTGTTGTTTGTGTTATTGTGCTTCTGTTATGGTTTTGGAGAATCATGTTACTTCCTAAAAAATTACAACATATCAAGCCAACAGCTTTTAATCAAGCAAAATAATGAGAAAAGAGAGTTAACAACAATACCTTGAGAAACAGGATCATGAAACTGAGAATCAAAACTAAATGGCTTTGATGTCTGTTTCCTTTTGACTTCTATGAGACTCTGTCTAGCATCCAACTCCAAATCAAGTGAGATATAAGCCATTTGAAAAATTATCAAATCACTCTATGGTTTCATTGGGTATATGGTTAAGGTGATCGGATTCGAGATTCGTTCAAGAATGGATAAGGGTTACACTTGATCATTTGTATTTCATTATTGACAACCTGAGTACCATGGGGATACATAAGAAAGTTTGATTAGTTAGTAAAGAAATTCTATTATCAACCTTTCATGAGGACTGAAACCACATAGTTAATGCACAAGATCACACAATCTTTTACCTCCAAGCTGAATCTTCGTTGCACGATTGTATATTCCTTTATAATTTCAGTTAGCTAACTGAATTTTTTTTTTCAATTTGTCTTCATAGATAAATTTTATCACTGCATTTTCCTTTTTTTTTATGTTGTGGTTACTACCAAAGACTTTGTTGGTTTATTGTAGTTGTTCATGTCATTTTGTGATAAGGACTATGATTTTGTATTTAAATTGTTGACAAATGACATTGCCATCATTTATTCATATATTTGCATATACACATGTTGCATTGTAGTTTTTTCTTCTATCAGAACCTCTTTTTTTAGGGACATTGACAATGAAAATGTTTCATGTGTTGAGACTCTCATAAGTAGGGAAGTGTGGGCAGAAGAAAAGAGTAAATGATGTAGATGGAGCTAGTGATAAAGCTAATTTTTCTTTATTCTTTTTGTATACCTTTATTAATTGTAATCTATTTCTTAATCATATAAAGTTTATATATGAGATCAATAAATTTAAATATTCCTGTTTAATGACTCTGTCTCTCTCCACGCACACACATACACATACAATATATATATACATATATATATGTGTATATACAAATGGTGTATCAACTATTAGGAACAGCCTGGGTGACTGTTCCAATATGGACCTTAATATATAACCAGTTTTGAACTTTTGGGAATACATATGGAAAATTGGTGCTACTAAATCTTAAGGAACAATCGCAACCGATCCTAAAAGTAATTAGGAGCAGTAGAAAAATGTTTTAGGAACAACCATTTGACCATTGCTAATTACTTTTAGGAACCACAACATGTGCTTTTAGGAACAGCTTTCAGCCATTCCTAAAAGGGATATTGTTGTTGTGAAGTGATGGTGATGAAGTTGCTGCATTGTGAGATGATCTAATGCTGCCCGGCTGGTCTTTTTTATGATTTAGATTTTGTGATTTAAAAATTTCAAATGACATTGGAGATATTCTACATTTATGAAACATTGATTTGATGGTATAATTTAAATTTATGATTAACATTCACAGCATAAAGCTAGTTGGTAACGACTCCTAATGATTATAAGTTAGTTTTGAAAAGTAGTTCCCACATTGGATGGATGATTTTAGAAGTTCTCTGTTACCATTGGATCCCTTCGAGGCAAAGTATGGGCCAGTCATGTCTGCACATTTATTAATGACAATGACTATGTACATCATACATGATATGGACAATTCATTCAAAAAACAACACTATCAAGAGCCAGTCATTTCTGCACCTTTATTAATGACAATGACTACGTACATCATACATGATATGGACAATTCATTCAAAAAACAGCACTATCAACCTTCACATGAAACTAAGTACTGATTGTACCAAAATACTGAACAAAGATGTACTTGTGCGTTTTTTTTTTCTTTTGAATGCAAAATAATTCCCCATGTCTATAAACAAAGCTTTGTCTTTTGTATGTGCTATGAATCAGCAAGATAGCTTATTTTTACTTTTATTAATAGCTTTAGTTGGTTCTATAAAAAAGAATTGCTAAATATACGCTGAAAAATTCATCACCGATAAATATGCATATGATTTTATCTCTAACTAGAAAATGATGAGAGCAAGGCCCCTTCCATGTGCTAATGTCTTACACAGGACGACATTTCACCATCAATCTACATATATTTGAAATAGACTATGGGTGAGATGACACATGATTTTGATTGTGCTTAATATTGTTCAAATAAGTAACGTAATTTTCCTTTTATCTCTTCTTAATTTTCTTCATGAAAACATATATATACATATCTATTTGGGTACATGTTTGAGATTGCCTCACTGTCCTATGGAGATCTGTATGGTATAATATGTTGTGAATCTTAGATCCACAAATATGAGAAGAGATGGAGTCAGCAGTTCGGAGATCTAGGAAGCTATGGCAGTAGGTCCTCCACTACCCCACCATAGGAGTGTTCAAGAGCCAAGTTAGTCTATCTTGAACTATAAGACCCAGCTCGAGAGTGTCATGCTCCAAATGCAGTAGCTCGAACTCAGCTCGGTTGAAGTTATGGAGTTCGAACTCGATTCGCTCAAGTCCTGAAATGGCAATTGAAAGGGGTTGAATAAAATAATTTGACCTAAAGTCGACAACCGAACTCCTTTTTATAATCATTGTTAAGCTGCTTTCATAATAAATTTTTCATACAGTACTAAAGTGGAAGGTTGATAGTCCTTGTACCGAAAAGTTTGCAAGAAAAAAAGTTCCCAAAAAACCTTATAAAAGGAGTAAAACCCATTAGATTCAACAAGCTTTGAAAAAGGAGGGATCAGGAAAAGCAAAAGGGTACGCGTTCCCAATATTGTGATAGATGTGCACTTTTAATGAGCCAACTTATAATTAGCTAAAACCCATTAGATTCAACAAGCTTTGAAAAAGGAGGGATCAGGAAAAGCAAAAAGGGTCACGCGTTCCCAATATTGTGATAGATCTGCACTTTTAATGAGCCAACTTATAATTAGCTAAAAACCATTTGAGCCTAATCGAGACTAACTGAGTCGAGCTTACCTTGCTCGAGCTCAGCTTATTTATTTAAACCAGCTTATTTTTTAACACATCTATTAAACTAGTAGAGGTTGAGCTGAGTGTATACAAATCGAGGTTGAGCTACTCCACTCAAACAACTTAATGCAATAGCTCTATGGGCTTCAGAGTCCTTAAATTAAACTATCTGTGTCTGCGAATTTCATTTTATTGTTGCTGGAATTATGTTATAGATAAAGGATATAAGGCAAAAAGGATGTAGGCATTGGGGTAAGAATTTCCAATTCTCGTGACCTGAGGAGATATTCAAGTGGAAGGCACGTGAGTAGTTGGGTGTGGTTTGTAAAAATAGGTTTTTGGAGTTATCTCAGGATTTTTTGATGTGGCATTTAATTTTAATGCACAAGCTTTTGAAGAGAACAATCTTGTTGTAAGTTTAAACATGGAAGACTACTTAAAGATTTCTGCATTTATTGGACAGTTTAAGTATAAATTTGAAGAATTAGTACCTACAGAGTTGTAGTAGTGGGTTGGGGTGACTTTTTCCAACATTTGTGAAAGGCTGGTCTCCTTGATCACCTCTGCCACACTTCCAAACGCCAGGAAAGGTTACAAATGGTGTACCCAGCCTGATGAGAGGCCTGTAACCTGCCGGACCCGACCCCAGCCCCACTCCTGCCCCCCAAATTTCAGTTTGGCTTCACTGACTTTGAATCATTTACCAAAAATGTTTTGCTTAAACTTCGTAGGTTCGAATCCAGGCAGCTATTATTGTCAAGTGCGTTATTTCTCTAGGATATAAACAGTGGCAAGTTTAACATCTGAGTTGAAAGTTGTACCATAGGTCTACCCACCCATGTTCCAAAACAATTAAAATCACAAGGATACAGCATCGCATCGGGGGTTTCATAACAAGCACGGTTTACCCTAAATGAATATTAAAAATATCTACATTTATAAAATAAAGTTGAGGGGATCAATAAATCAATTCATACCAAGACATGACCAAGTGAGCTACAGAAAACCATGCTGTTTCTCTCTTGAACGGCTCTTTTCTGGGGAAAATTTTGAGTGAAATAGTTGGCATATTACCATACGTCCTTCCTTTTAACTCTTTTGATGTTGTGGTACTCATTTATTGTCATGGCCAAGCATGGCGGCATGTGCACATCTTCTTATATATTTGGAATGTTCTTTTCCCTATATCAGCCACGCTTTTCATCAAATTTCAGAGGGAGAGAGAGATGGAAAAAGAAGGGAGATTGAGGTTGAGGCGAATTGCAATGAAGGAGGAGGAGGTGGGGCCATTGGAGTTCATAGAAGAGATGACGAGTCATGTAGATGAGGTGCAGCAGATGGTGCTGGACGACATCCTTTCCACCAACGCCAATGCTGAGTACCTACAGAGGCATGGGATATTCGGTGGAAGTATAGACAGGAAAACCTTCAAGTCCAAGCTGCCAATCATCGAATACGAAGACATCCTGCCCGACATACAGAGGATTGCAAACGGTGATCATTCACCCATTTTTTCTGCCCAACCCATCTCCGAGTTACTAATCAGGTCTCTCTCTCTCTCTCTCTTTCTCTTTAAATTGCACTTGGTTCACTTTTTGGAGGATGCTCTCCTCATAGTTATTAACGAACGTTGATTTGGGTAGAGGGTTGGGATTCTTGAGCCTAATTGATTGGGTATTCCTCCCCACCCTCTTTCTCTCTCTCTCACTCAGAATGTGTTTGTTTCACCACAGACCTTAGACCCGTGATAATATGAGATCACTAGGATATCAGACCTGTGGATTTAGAGTCGACCTCCCTGTAATGCTCCGCATCGAACTTTAAATCTATGTTTTTGTTTTTACATGTAAGGTGGATTTAAGATCCACATTACTAAGACCAAGATCTGAGGTCCAAAGCTATCTACCATTACCTTAATTTTTTCTACCACTAACCTTGGTTCCATTCTTAGACGGCTCACTCCTCAAGGGAAAATAATTTGAGTTGAGGGTCGTTCTGATTGGGTTTTAGTTCTCTCTTTCTCTCTCTTGATTTCTTGTACATGCAGTCAAGTTTGAACTAATTGGCCTGATCAAAACCCAATAAATCTAACTTACCTGTGCACGCTTTAAAAACAAAAAATGGAAAAGGTTTTCCTAAGAATGCGTTTTCGGTGCTTGCACGTTTTTCGCTATAAAATGAGTTGGAACAAATGCTTGTGATTTAATCTAGGGGTGGGCATCGGGCCGGGCCAGGGCCCGGCCCCATAATATTGCCGGGCTGGGTACCGGGCCAGGCCACCAAAAGTCAGGCCCCGCCCGGCCCGCCGCGAAGAGGGAGACGAGACGGGAAGGGAGAGCCGGAGAGGGGGAGCGAGCAGGGGACGGAGGCGGAGAGGGAGAGGGAAAAGGGACAGGGAGCAGAGAGGGAGAGGGAGACGGGAAGGGAGAGGGAGAGGGGGAGCAGAGAGGGTGGGGAGTGAGCGGGGGACGGAGGTGGAGAGGGAGCGGGAAAAGGGAGAGGGAGCAGAGAGGGAGAGGGAGCAGAGGGAGAGGGAGATGGGAAGGGAGAGAGAGCAGGAAGGGAGAGGGAGAGGGAGAGGGAGACGGGAAGAGGGAGAGGGAGAGGGAGCAAAGAGGGAGACGGGAAGAGGGAGAGGGAGACGGGAAGGGAGAGGGAGCAGAGAGGGAGAGGGAGACGGGAAGAGAGAGGGAGGGGAGCGAGCGCCGGAGGCCACCCGAGGGTGGGAGTCGGGCCGCGCCGGGCCGGCGGCAGCCCGGCCCGATGCCCAGGCCTAATTTAATCAAGGAATAATAACATATATATATTTAATGGTTGTATCAAACAACTATGAACTTTTTCCCATATTATTTTTTAATATCCTAAGGGCAAGTTTGCTTTCCAGGAATGTCACTGTAGACAAGAGATTAAAATTCAAATATCCGAATTTCATTTGGGTTGCATCAAACTAGGAACCAAATTTTTGCCCATTACGAGCTATTCCAGAATCAAGTTTATGGAACTCTTGTTCCACCCTGAGGGGTCGGACGAGAATTTTGGAACCAATTTTTCTACTTCGAGGCTTCCACTCTCACTCCACCTCTCCTATTGTTATCCTCTACCTCGATTCCGAGGAATTCAGATGAAATCCAGCCTCGGCGTCGAGGCTTTTAAACCTGGCCGACGCAGAGGGCAACCAACCACATAGAGGATTATAAAAGGACAAAATAGAGAGAGAGAGAATCACAGGCCGACGCAAACGACTTCTGGCCAACACTGTTGTTTCCGGTGTCACAAAAAACTAAAAACTAAAAATATTTATATATCCACCACAAATGCTTTTGGGTTTCCTCCTTACAATACAAGTATCACTGCTGGGCAGTTGCTGGTTGACAGCGGCAACTCAGTTTCACGGTGAAGAAGAGAAGTGTGGAGAGAAGAAGCAGGTGAAAATGAATCCGCCGCGTCTGAACCTCTTTTCCACACTTGTATTGGCAAATTGCATTTCAGCCCCAACAATTTGCACTCATTTGTCAAAATGATGACGTGTTGTCTTTTAACAAAATTACCTAGCTGCCCTATGATTTTTGAAAAAATTCCTAATTAATCTTCAACCGTTGTGATTTAGAGTTTTGGAAATGTGGATTTCATTTCCATTCCTACAATTTTTGGAATGAAGTTCCTAAAAAACGTTCCAATTCCATAATTTGAAGGGATCAAACTATACCTAAAAGATAGGGTGTAATGAAAACCTACTTACCATAAACCTGTAAAAAAATATATAGAACCCACATGACCATAATGTGCATAATTAACATAAATTAAAGCCCTGTTTGGATGGAGGGTAAGGGAGGGGTTCAACAATCAATCATTTGTTTGGTTGATTAATTAGAAAGGAGAGAAATGAAAGAAAATTAAAAGTTTGTTTGGTTGCAAAGAGAGATAAAGGAAACGGAGGGAAAGGAAAAGAAAATGTTATGTAAGTTCAATCCCTCCAAAATTGGATGGATTGGCAAGGAAAGGAAACCTCTACCTCTTTCTACCATCTATACCCCTCTCAATTTTTTTAAACATTTTGAATGTTAGGGATATTATTGTAAAATTTTATAAATTCTATCATTTTGTTTCCTTTCTATCAAAACAAGCTTTATAATCACCTCTTTCCTTTCATTTTCTTTCCATTATCTTCCTTTTCCATTCCCTTTCCCTCCCTTTCCTTCCCTTTCCCTCCATCCAAACAAAGCGTAAATACAATCATTAATAGTTTCGTGCTAATTATTTATAATGAGCTGTTCTCGTATTTACTGTGATGTTCAGGATAACTAACAGTAAAACAACAATTTTGTTCCTTTACAAATTAGAGAGAGTATAGTTTGAAAAATTGAATATCGCTTCACTTTTGGTATTTCCCAAACCCATTCTGTAGGTTTGCTCTCAAACCCTAGGGCGAAAGGAAATGGAAACCAAAACCCCTGTCTCACCTCTTTCTTCTTCTTCCTTCCCCAAACTATGTGCGCATTAGTGCATCATTGTAAATTCTCAGTTCAGTTGATTGTCCCTTCTTTTGGCAGCTCCGGAACTTCAGGCGGTGAGCAGAAAATGATCCCGGTGATTGCCAACCATCATGAAGGGATTTATACAATCTTCGGATGGCTCATTCCCACAGTCATGAACAAGTAACAGATTAAGTTGGCATTTTTATTCTCCCTTTGAAGTACATATCATTTATTTGGTGAATGAAATGGGTCATCAACCTCTTAGTCTACAAGCAAAATTGTAGCCTCACTACTTTTTTCTACGTTTTAAAAATTCATTTGAGTGAATTTCAAATTGATAAGCAATATGCTGTTGGATTAACCAATTTCATTCTGATCAAAAAACAACTTTTGATGACTAAAGTAAGATACATTAAGGTATTTGAATATTTGGACCTAAATTAAACAATGTCGTCCTAACTATACGAGATCTTGTATGAAAACAAAAGTTTAGTAACATTTGACGTTCTTGCATAAATTAAATATGCATGGATTATTCTATTTCAGGTAGACATTTTGAATCAATTTTAAACTATGTGAAACATCATGGTACTAATTCATGTATTATATAATGATCTCAAATTAAATGAAATTCATCATTGAATCAAACAACACCAACAATGAATCTAAGGATGATCATAAATAAAAAGAGAAAGAACTTTAGTCACTATATTTTCACTTCAATAAGTATTGTTATTCCCGACAGTATTCTGCTAAATATGAGAATGATCACAAACCAGGGAATTGAATGAGAAAAATTCTGTTTTGAACTAGAACTGCTGACAATGAAGCACATTATTCTGCTCATTTCTTGGTTATTGACCCTTGGGTTAGAAGGAACCTACTGCAAGTGCAAGGAGGAAAACAACCGAAAAATAAATGAATGCTAATGAGGAGACAATACCTCTCATTATGCACCTTGCCTCCAAAGGCCACAAAGTAGTTTTGCCTGACTCTGGAACAATGAGCCAGAGAGGAAAGGAAAAGCAAATGGTGGATTTGCTGCAAAATTAATAACTGGAGTGTCAAAAGATTTGTTATGTTCTTCAAATAAGATAAACAAATTAATGTTGTTTTTTAGTCACTTATACAAAGAATGTATAAAGTAGTTGAAAAAAAACATGTTTTTTTTTAAAAAAAATGAAATAAATTGAATTGCCGTATAAAACGAAAAAAATGCATTTAAAAAAAACATTAAGAAAACACGTTTTTAACGCTTTTTTTGCATTTCTTTTTCACTTTTTCCATTGTTGGTACTGTTTTTATCCACATTTTTTCTTCATGTATTTTTGGGTTTACACAGGACAAAAGTTCATTACAGCTTAAACCTTTACAGCATATTGATAATGGCCAGGTTCTTCTATGACCAACAGGAATATGTCAGGATTAGATAAAGGAAAAGTCCTATTCTTCTTCTCTACTAGAACAGAGACCAAGAGTCCCGCTGGAATTATCATGCGGCCTGCACTTACAAGCTACTATAAAAGTCCTCAATTTCTTTGCAAACACTATGCTAACATCAACTACACCAGCTCCATCCCCTCCATCCATTGCACAGATGTCTTCCAAAGCTTGTATGCTCAAATGCTTGCTGGCCTGGCTGACCGGCTTGCTATCTTTCAGATAGGTTCAACTTTTGCACCAAGCTTTCTCCAGGCTATCCGCTTCCTCAAGCATCACTATCAAGAACTTGCCGTAGATATTGAGCATGGGACAGTGAATCCACAAGTGACTGACACAGCAGTTAGAGCAGCATTAGGAAACGCTCTAACCCCTGACCCAGAAAATGCGGAACACATAAGGAAGGAATGTTCAAGTGGGGATTTTCAGGGTATCATAAGGAGGATTTGGCCAAATACAAAATTCCTGAATCTTGTAGTGACAGGATCAATGGCACAGTATATTCCAAGCTTGAACTTCTACAGTGGAGACTTGCCTTTGGTCAGCACTGCCTATGGATCATCAGAGTGCTTCTTTGGGCTAAACTTATACCCTTTTACTAAGCCTGAGGACATTGCCTACACCATTATGCCTAGCGTGGCCTACTTTGAGTTTTTGCCTATCAAGCCTGCAGATGATATTGGCCAGATAAGTGCAATGCAAGTGCTGGACCCTGTGGATTTGGCTCACGTGGAGGACGGTAAAGAGTATGAGATCATTGTGACCACTTACTCTGGTAAAATTTTATATAGCTTTCTTCAGTCACATGGCTGTGTGTCATGCATTTTCCTCTATGTATTTATGTGCAAAGTGCATTGCCATCTAGTCTTGGGGCCAACAATATCGAGAATTGGTGGTTTTCATAAAACATGAATCATATGAGAGAGTGTCCTTTAGTCTCAGCAAGATTTGACCAGACAAACATCCACACAGAAACACAAGCACAAAGACACATATAATAACTCTATCATGACCTCCCTAATGTACCCACTAGCTGAGGCTTTTGGCTGTTTTGCTTTTAAAATTTTAAATGTACATGCCCAGGCCATTGTTCTTCTGCCAGGTGCAGACAATTTGACTATGTTTTCTTTCCGGAAAACAGGATTTGTTGAGTATAAAGTATTTATAACAATTTTTGGCTGTTTATTATGAAATTTTACAAGATCTTTTATGCGCTTCATGGTCAAGCAATCTAACTTTTCTCTCGGAAACATTTAATGGTGAAAGTGATAGAGAACCCTCATTGATTTACAATCTTCTTTAAGCAAGTTAACAGTATGGATATAATGCTTTAATTGTTCTGTCGTATAAAATATGTTAGGGCCAAGAGTTTGATTCCTAAAGCCAAGGTTTTCATTAAATTATAAAAATACCAAAGCAAGAGGTCCACCATATCTAACATAAGTTATGCTATAGATGGATCAGATGAAAATCATGTTAAAGCATGTCTGGATTTGCCTCGAACATAAATTATGAGACTGATCTCTCCTTCTCTCTCTTCACACACACACACAACTGTGTATTCATATATATATATATATATATATATATATATATATATATATATCGGTCCATTTCAAAGTCAAAATACTGAGTAGCTGTTCCTATACATGACAGCTTCTGAACTGCTAATAGTGTTGATATATGTATGTTTCTGAAGAAGTGAAAGCATTATGGTTGTTCATTTTGCAAAAAAGGTGAAGAAAGCAAGTGTTTTGGCTGAGCTAATTCGGTCTATGTTTTACCTTTAGGAAAATAAACATTGATGAATCAAATACAGGCTTAAATTTGAGAAAAAGTTTAATTGCGCTCACCTGGAAATGGCCCAACTAAAATGCGTTAGGCGAAGAATAGCCAGTTAAACTCAATTAGTGATCTTTGTGTTGCAGTTTGATTACCAGCTTGGTAACCATGCCTTTCCCCATACCGATGGCAAATTTGACAGTTTGCGTCTATTGGGATGTGTAAATGAAATAGTCTTCAACTATGGAAAGTAACTTTTGGAACAACCACACGCCCTTTTTTCGAAACATTCTCCATTTTTTTTTATGATCTACTTTATAGATGTATTGTTTAATCATATTCAGGAGATTAACTTATATAGACAGATAGATGAAGCCATGCAAAGAAGGGATTAATTGTAAGATCATGTGGTGGGCCGGCATATGTCTATGAGGAATTTCAGACATTATGGCTGTCTTAACGTAAATATCCGCTTAAGTGATTGCATTTTGGGATATTACCTCATTTTAGATGGTATGAGGTAATTTTGAAATGTATAGATACCAGTACGCAATTACGGACTCTTTGATGGGTTGAATCTGTAATTGTCCTTATTATAAAATGGTAGTGGTCCCTGGGGTCGTGCAAGGGTTGCCTAAAACATTGGTTTCTAGGGTTTTCCTCTTCTCCATCTGAGAGAGGCCTCAAGCGCGCCGCACGTACCCTGGAAGACCCTGCTGCGATCTTCCCGTGCACCAGATCAGATGGATTCAGGTACGCTTCCGCTTCAATTTAAGGTTTCGTTTATTTCAATGATTTAGCATGAGCATGATCCTGTTTTAGGGTATATACGTTTGGTTTTGTATATGCGTTATGGGGAGAAATCCCAACATTTGGTATCAGAGCCTATGTTCTTCGTTAAATCGTTGAATTTTTGGATGATTTTGTGCGTTCTTCCCTCGGATGTTCCCCATTTGGTTCTTCGGCTGCAAGTTTTTCAAAAAAAAAAAAAAAAAATTTGGTTGAGGGCGTGCGACGGAAGCCGTCGGGCTTCCGTTGCAGCCGTCTGTGGACTCTAGAGGATCGGAGAACGAGACGCTGGATCGGTAGTCGTCGGTTGCCGTTGCGCAACGGCGAGCCTCCGGCGCGTTCCTACCGGCGGCACTCACGCCGTTGGGTGCCCTCCGCGCCTCCGTCGCGGACATGAAAGAGGAAGAAGAACGAAAAGGGGACGGCTGGGAAGGCGACGGCATCGAGGGGTGGCAGATTTCAGGCCGCCCAGGCAGGCGACGGCTGACCTCCGTGTCCTGGCGCGACCGGCCGGCAGCCACCCACGCCGTTGCATGGCCAGCCGGTGGCCTCCCTACGGCTGTTACAGCCGCCCGACCATCCAGAAAAAAGGGCATAAAGTCGATGGGGGGAAACCGGCCAGAATCGGCCGGTTTACGGCGGGCGTCGGCCGGCCACCGTGGCGGCCGACGTCCGCCGACGCTGGCGGCACCCGCCGGTGGCCACCCACGGTGTTGGGTGGCCCGCCGGTGGCCACCCACGGTGTTGGGTGGCCCGCCGGTGGAGCTTCACCGCCCGCCTGCCGTTCGGCAGGCGAGCGGTGGAGACGACGCCCACGACCGCTCGCGCGGTCGAGCGGGCGGGTCGGCCCGGGTCGGGTCTTGAGAAACCCGATTCGGATCCATCAGTTTAAAAAAAAAAAAAAAAAAAAAAAATTGCCGCACGCCCGCGCCTCGTAGTTAAAAGATTTTGGACCGGGTCGGGGCCGGTAGGACCCGACCCGTATCCATACGGCCTGGTTTTAAAAACTCGAACCGGTTCATTCATTTCAGAACCGATTCGAACCATTTTCGAACCGATGCGGGCATTTTCAGACCGGTTCACTTTATATTTAGACCGATTCAGGGCTTTTCAGATCGGTTCATTGAGTTCTGGAACCGTTTTTAGCCAATTTTAACCGGTTCAGTGGGTTTTAGAACCGATACGGTCTATTTTTTGACCGGTTTGTCCAATTTTTAGACCAGTTCAACCCTATTTAAGGGCATGTGGGTGTTCTAGTTGCGGTTTAAGAACGATAAGGGCCACTTTAAGGCCGACTCAGTGGTTCTTGACCCACTTAAGCACAATTATGGTATCGGTTTATAAATTTTGGACTCTTTTGGGCCCATATCATTGAATCATTTGGTTTTGGATTTAATGTAGGGCATACATGTATGTAATTTGGTTTATGCATCAGGTTTTGGATTCAATAAATGACAAATTTTGTATGTAAATTTTAATTCATGTATCATGTTTTGCATGTTATTAAAATTATGGGTGTACTTTAGATGAATGTTTGGATTATGAATTTTGATCTTTGGCCATGTCTGTTGTTGGAAATGAGTACGTTTGTACTTTATGTCGCCAAAGTGACCTCTGTTGTACGAATTTGCTTGTTTTAAACATTAGATGATAGTATACTTGATCCATGCGGACAATGATCAGCCCAAAGGAGGATTGTTGTTTGGTCAGGTTTAAGTATACAGGGCAACGAATATATGATAATTTTTCAGGTTTCCATGTGAATAGCGAGTCAATCCAAAGATAGGCTCGTTGTTTGACAGGGTTAATTATTTATATTCATTGTTGACCAAGAATACCACTTGCAGTTAGTATTTCAATCCAAAGATTGGATATTAACGTTGCACCGGTACCTTGTCATGAGATTCAGGCCATTGTATTTAAATTCATTTATATTTGTTATTTCATCTTTGTACATGTATTGATTGTGAGCATGTTTGGTATTTTTGTTGTTCTTTGTACAGTGAGTTGTGCTTCTATGATATCTGCAAATTTGAGTACTGTTCCTGAGTTAAATGGTTCGAATTTTAAGGACTGGAAAGAAACTGTTATGACTGTTCTGGGTTGTATGGATCTTGACCTTGCATTTAGGGAGTTGTGTCCACCTCATCCAACAGATCAAAGTTCCCATCAGGATAAGCGGTACTTTGAATGGTGGGAACTCTCAAACCGCATGTGTCTAATGATCATGAAGAGATCAATCCCAGAAAATTTTCGGGGATCTATTACTGAAAAGGCTAGTGCCAAGGCGTTCCTTGAAGAGATTGAAAAACGTTTTGCTTAAAATGAAAAGGCTGAAACAAGCACTCTTTTGAGTAAACTTGTGACGCTGAAGTATAAAAATAAGGGGAACATACAGGAGCACATTATGGAAATGTCTCATCTTGCTTCAAAATTACAGGCGCTAGGTCTGAGGTTACCCGAAGACTTCATAGTGCATATGGTTCTTCTTTCTCTTCCACCACAGTTTGGAAAGTTTAAAGTTAGTTATAACTGTCAGAAGGAGAAATGGACTCTTAATGAGCTCATTTCGCACTGTGTGGAAGAAGAGGAGAGATTGAAGCATGATAAGATAGAAAGTGCTCACTTGGCTACTACGCCTAAAAGTAAGAAAAGGAAGGCTATTAAGGAAATTGCAGTTGATCACGCATCCATTAAGAAACAGAAAAAGCATAAGGAAGGCAAATCAAGCTGCTTCTTTTGCAAGGATGAAGGTCATATGAAGAAGGATTGTACTAAGTATCATGCATGGCATGAAAAGAAAGGTACGATTCTTACTTTGGTTTGTTCTGAGGTTAATTTAATTTTAGTACCAAGGCACTTGTGGGTAGATTCGGTTGCTACTACTCACATAAGTGTTTCTGTGCAGGGCTGCCTAAATTGTAAGACGCCAATTGATGCTGAAAGATTCATCTATGAGGGCGATAACATGAAGGCGAAGATTGAAGCCATAGCAGATTTTCGGTTATTGTTAAAGACTGGTTGTTATTTGAATTTGACAGAAACTTATGTGGTGCCGTCTTTTAGACTGAATCTAGTTTCTATTTCCTCATTGGACAAATTTGGTTACTATTGTTCATTTGGAGGAAATAAATTCAAGTTGTTTCTGCATTCAAATTTGATTTCCACTGGTTCTTTGTCTAGTAGTGATAACCTTTATTTGCTTGATATGGTTGCTTCATATAATGAAACCTTGCATGTTACGTTTAGTGGTACTAAAAAAAAATTAGCCAAAGAGAATTCTGCTATGTTATGACATTGGCGCTTAGGACATATCTCTGAAAAGAGAATATAAAGGCTTATGTCAAAAGGAATTCTTGAGTCCCTTGATTTTGCAAACTTTAATGTCTGCACTGAATGTATAAAGGGAAAATGAACAAACATTAAGGGGTTATAAGTTTTTTTTTAATCCATTCAGTAAGTCTTTCTTTGAAAAGAAAACGCCCATTTCTTTGATGATATTGAGTTTGGGAGGTGATCAGGTTATGAACATTGCTTTTGAAGAGGGACCTGAGTCCACTCAATTCAGAAGAAGACAATGATGTCGATCTCCATACTGAAGAACAAACTCAACAACCTCAAGAAAATTAAGTAGAGGTGTCACTAAGGAAATCCATATATGGACTAAAGCAAGTTTTCCAGTCAATGGTATTACAAACTTCATCAAGTTATAGTTTCATTTGGTTTCAAAATTAATATGGTTGATGAATGTGTATACTAAAAGTTCAGTGGGGGCAAATTTATCTTTCTGGTTTTATATGTCGATGATATATTGTTGGCAAGTAATGATGTTGGCATATTGCATGAAACTAAGATTTTTAGTCAACAAAGTTTGACATGAAGGATCTTGGTTGTGCATCTTTTGTATTGGGGATCCAAATATTTCGAGATCGTTCTCGGGGTATTCTTGGATCATCACAAAAGGCCTACATTGATAAGGTGCTTCAGCGATATGACATGAATGATTGTAAACCATGAAAGACTCCAGTTGCTAAAGGAGACAAGTTTAGTCTCAAACAGTGCCCTAAAAGTAAAATCGAATCTAAAGAAATGGAAAGGATTCCCTATTTGTCTGTTGTGGGAAGCCTTATGTATGTTCAGGTTTGTACTCGTTTGGATATTGCATTTATCATTGGAATGTTAGGCAGATACTTAAGTGATCCTGGTATGGGTCATTGGAAAACAGCCAAAAGAGTTTTGAGGTACTTAAAAAGAACATAAGATTTTATGCTCACATACAGGAAGTCAGACCAGTGGGAGATCATTAGGTATTCAGATTCTGACTTTGCTGGGTGCCAAGATAATGGCATTCAATCAGGTTTTGTGATTGCAGAATTTTGTCACGAGGCTGCGCATTATGTATGGTGTAGAAAGACCACAAAGGTTGTTGTGTGACAATAATTCAGCAGTCATGTACTCTTATAACAGCCACAATTTGTCAAAGTTGAAGCACATCGACATTAAGTTTTTGGGCTGTTAAAGAGGAGATACAGAATGGTCAGGTGTCTTTAGAACATATTAGGACAAACTCTATGATTGCGGATCCGCTTACCAAGGGTTTAACACATAAGGTCTTTCATGAACATGTTGTTCATATGGGGGTGTTATCCTTGGATGATGTGCTGGTTTAGTGGGAGTTTGTATTTTGTTTGCTCTTATATATGGACACATATTCAGTTTTCTGCAGAATAAAGTTTAAAGTTCTTTGGTTCCATTTTGTGTTTATGTTTTGATCTCCGTAAGGTTTTAAAGTTGGACCAGTTGAGAATAGACATGTTGTAATCACATTACATGTAATTCTCATGCTATACATCCATATCAGATCTATGTCATTGATTATGTTAACATTTGTGATCATTGAAGGTTTAGCTAATTTTTATTATAGCGAAAGCCGCTTTGGTTCTGTGTTGATATGGTCATGGACGAAATTGGTGAAAATGACGTTTATAAGATAGCAATTATGAGCTCCTAAGGTTTTATGTAATGTCTGAATGTATAAAGACATATTTGGCCCAAGTGGGAGATTGTAAGATCATGTGGTGGGCCGGCATATGTCTATGAGGAATTTCAGACATTATGACTGTCTTAACGTAAATATCCGCTTAAGTGATTGCATTTTGGGATATTACGTCATTTTAGATGGTATGGGGTAATTTTGAAATGTATAGATACCAGTACGTAATTACGGACTCTTTGATGGGTTGAATCCGTAATTGTCCTTATTATAAAATGGTAGTGGTCCCTGGGGTCGTGCAAGGGTTGCCTGAAACATTGGTTTCTAGGGTTTTCCTCTTCCCCATCTGAGAGAGGCCTCAAGCGAGCCGCACGTACCCTGGAAGACCCTGCTGCGATCTTCCCGTGCACCAGATCAGATGGATTCAGGTACGCTTCCGCTTCAGTTTAAGGTTTCGTTTATTTCAATGATTTAGCATGAGCATGATGCTGTTTTAGGGTATATACGTTTGGTTTTGTATATGCGTTATGGGGAGAAATCCCAACATTAATGTCTTTTCCTCATTGCTCACGAGATGAATTTCTTTTCCTCATCACACTAGGTCTTTACCGATATAAGATTGGGGACGTACTAAGAGTTGCCAAATTCTACAACAAAGCTCCCCAATTCCACATTGTTGGTCGAAAAAATGTTTGCCTTAGCATTGATATAGACAAAACAGAAGAGACAAAGTTACAGAAGGCCATAACGGCAGCTGAACTGGCTCACCTTAGGCCACATAATGCAAGAGTTCTTGACTACAGTTGCTATACTGATGTTAAGACAATTCCAGGGCATTATGTTATTTACTGTGAACTTTCTCCAATCAATCACAGTGAGAACTCTTCATTCCCACGGGTAATCGACCAATGCTGTCTCACTATCGAACGGTCACTAAATTCTGTTTACAGGTCTCTGCGTGCCTACGACAAAACAATAGGACCATTGGAGATCAAGCTTGTGAAAGGTGGCACATTCCATGAAGTAATGGACCATGCTATAGCTAGAGGTGCTTCTGCTACACAATACAAGCCTCCTAAGTGTGTCAAATCTACTTGGATGCTGGAGATATTGGAGGCGAGGGTTGTGTCAACTCATTTTAGTCCAGGTGTTCCAACTTGGTCGCCTTGACCACAGCAGAAGATGGCATTATATTTCGTCTGCTTGTCTGTATGTGTTGTACTTGGACACAATTTCGTCTGCTTCTATCTATGAATGAACATGGACATCTTCCCTTCTTACCCGCGCACACATATGCACATATAATGCACATATAAGAAAACATTCAAACTACTGCCCACCAAAATGGTAGCCACGTCCGTTCTGTGACACAGCATGCGCAGCTTCATATTTAAAGCTAGAACGAGAAAATGAACGAAAAACGTTCAATCTTGTAGGGGACTGCCTTAATGATGGTGAGGCAGAACCCTTTAACTCTTTTTATTTTTTATTTTGTCTATTTTAATTTTGATTTCATTTCATAGAAATGTATATAAATATAAATATCATTTGATTTCAATGAAAAGTAGAAGCATTAAATGCTTTGGTCACACATTTTCTGGATTTTAAATTCAGTTCTACCTTTTACCAAAATCCACTTGAATACCTTACTATTTTGCCAATTTGTTAAGATTATAATTTTTTAATATTATCAATTTTAAAAATTTATGGTTAACATTTTCTTAATATTTACATAAAGCCATTAGTCTATTTTTTAATTTAAAGAAAATATTTATAATAGTTATTTTTCCAAAATTCAATTTCATAAAACCTCAAGGTGCTAAATTTCATTGTCACTTTAAGTTTTTTTTCAGAACATTGATTGTATAAACTTAAAAAGACATATCTGCAAATAAAAAGAATAAAAAGTACAAGCATCTTTCTTATGACAGTACTCATTTGTGTGAAATATATGCATGTGCTCTTTAAAACAAAATTCCTGTTCCATCACTGCTGCCACGGCGATCACCCATCTTTCTTTGGCAACGATGACCAGAGGATGCTAAATAATAAATACACACACACGTACATTGGTTTAACCAGATTTTCACATACTGCAGTCCATCCTAAGATTAATGATCTAAGGTTGGACTATAAAAGACTTGATCTCACTGTCAGAGAGGAGACTTACAACTGTACTGTCTAAATCATCGACATATATTGAAAATGATTACCGCCACATCCCTTGGAAGTAGATACCGCCGTGAAGCAAAAAAATGAATATTCATTTCAAAAAATGCTAGAAATCTTCTCCCTAGGACACCTAACATATTTTTTCTTGTTTTACCAAAAACCCAGCATTCAGAATCTCTTTCTCTGGGTAAAGTTTGACCGGAATTATCCCACTGTGATGTTCTGGAAACTTCAAAATAAACCTGTCCAATATAACAACATAGTTTGAGAAACAAATCCAACCAGATCTACATTTGCATGAAGCCCTTGCAGGAATTAATCCCTCTTGAGCTCCAGTCCCCTAGCTCTAATCTGAGGTGGAACTAGCCTGTGTACTAAAGAATCAGGAATGCCCAACCTGCAAAAACATGAAGCTTTCGCAAACAAAGAATGCAAAGTGCATTCCTCAGAAATTTGTAGGATGCAAAATCAACCAACTCAATGAAAGATGATAAAAGGCTGCAAACTCACATACAGTCAACTGGTTGAGATATGAAGAGAGAGGCCTCATATTCCTGGCGGCCGTCGCCCATCGTCAGCTATTTTCAAATTCTTGTTAGAAATTAATCAAAGTTTCAAAAATCTCCACATCTAAGATACCTGCGTTAGCTGAAATGCCAAAGAGAAACTGAATCTAAAGCCAAAAAAGAGTTAAACCCCAAGACATCCAGCCCATTCCCGACCTTAATTGTAAGGAAGGATTATGGGAAACGGATGGCGGGGCCCGTGTGTTACTTACTCTTTACCTCCAGCATGTTGAGGACAGAGGTAGCTTTTCTTCTTCTTTTTCAGTCTTCTTTTTATTATTGTAGCGTTGGAGATGAGGTCAGAGTGGGGTCGGGGTGAGGAGCCCTAGTACAGTGGTAGCATCTAACAGCCTGGACTGGACCAATCACATAACACATCCATTCCCCTGCCCGCCATCGTTCAACATAGAATAATTGAATCTGCCCGTTGGAATAAAAACTCTAGTCCCATGCCCTCTGTTAACTAAAAACAATTCCCTCACCAGTTTCTTTCTGATTCCGCGCTCCTTAGCTTCCATCTCCCGAAAGTTGGTCATCCCACACTAACTTCCCTTTCTCTCTCTCTCGATTTCTCTACTTACACTAACTTCCCTTTCTCTCTCTCTCGATTTCTGTACTTACACTATGATGCAACCCTAACCCTTCGCCTAACTATATATATATATATATATATATATAGTTCTTGGATTTCTCCAGCCTTCCAGATGTCTCACACACGGAAGCCTATACAATATACATTGACACACATGGGCACACACATACGAACCTCATATACCAAACTTGTCAATGGATTCTAAAGAGATCACATGATAGATCTTCAGTTGCAAAGATGGTAGTCAAATGGTTTATTTGAAAGTCTAAAACAACCTTCAAAACAAGAAAAAAATGAATTTTCTTAAATGAAATCACTTGTCTTTTTTATAGAGTATTTCAAACTTTTGAAAAAAACATCTTGGTTTTCATATCTATAACCTAATCATTGGAATTTATTCTTATCATAATCGATGTCTTAGATAATTTCTATCAAGTCTGACATATATATAGTGAGAGAGAGAGTGAGAGAGAGAGAGAGAGAGGTGAAACGATGAATATTGGCGGATATAGGCCATCTGGTACCGTGTTTATCAACCAGTAAGCGGCCTTATTTACACGAGTAGCTTCGTGGAGACGCTCTTAGAAATTAATCAAAGTTTCAAAAATCTCCTGACATTGCAGCTCTTTTCACATCCTACTTGTTAGTTTAGTATCATTTAGGAGGATGGAGCAAAACTGAAAACCAACGTAACATTAGCCCATATAGAGCAAGCCAACTGATATTGGGAACAACACAGCTTGAAATTTTGATATGTGGACTCTTGGAGATAAATCAAGTTCCTCTCAAATGGATAGGCGATGACCAAATTATAATAGGAATATCCGAATGATCTGTTAAACCCTGGTCCGCAACCCAATGAAATATCTCATGCTGGTTTTTTATATATGCAGCTTCAATTCACTCTATATAGCCACACAGATTCCTGATCAATGATTTCACCAATTGCCATATTCAACGTTTGCATCTAGCTACAAAGGTGTTTTAGCATCTTCCTTCTGCCCACATGCTAAAATATGAGGAACAATTCACCTAATAACATGGTCTCCTCAGTTTGGGATGTTCATATTACTTAGTACACGACACAGATGGAGCATGGTATGATGAAGACAATAAGCATGGGAAGTCAACGCATTTTCAAGAACTGCATGCACAACAACAAACATGGGTATTGGTTAGGGCTCTTTCCATTGCCAAAAATACATTTTTGACAATAACCTATACCACATCGATTGCTTAGGGTCACCCTTGACATAGGTCTTTCTTCCAAAAGCCATTGGGCAAGGGCTGAGCCATTGGGAAAAAGTTTTTCGGCATGACTACATATTTTGCTGGCAACAAGAGTGGCCGTTGCCAAAAAACTTTTTGGGCACGGCTCCATATTTTATTGGCAACAAAAGTAAAAAAAATGGCGCTATGCATTACCACTTGCATAAACTTTCCAGTTGCAGCATTATCTATGTATTGTGAAAGTTTCATAAATTGAAATTCAGTGAATAAAAAACTATCTAATATTATTATACAACATGTATATAAAATAAAAGTTTTATACAATATACGGCTTTCACAAACTCAAGTTTTTATCTTACTAATCAAAATTAACGGTTGGTGAATTGCAATCAAGCTCTATTCATCAGCCTTCAAACTGGTAGCATGCACCTTCACTGCAACACTTTTATTATCTGCATCAAATAAACTGGATGAGGTTAATCAATAAACACAAGGAAAGGTGGATAGGGTCTGCATTGCCTGACCAGCATCCAGGAGTCCAAAAACCCCAAGAAAGTCTGGAAGCAGGTTATATGTTCGGCCCTAGCCCCACTGCACGTTCAAACAAGAATTTCCAAGTATGCTCGTCTTTTAAATATTTTAAGTGATTCGTGTGGTCACAATTCACAGAAGAAACCTGTTACCCTTTATAATCACATCACATAATTCTTGTCTCCTCTCTGTATTCTTTCTCTTCAATTTCTTAGGATCGCCATCTCCTTCTTAGCATCACCATCTCCACCCTAAGATTGGTATTTATATATCTCATACAAATTTCCTCTTTCTTTCTTTTTTATTACAAATTCTTTATTTCCTTTTTTTTCTACCACCATCATCTCCACTTTTTTAGAAGCTGTCTTAAGGAGAAAAATGACTAATCCACTTTTATTTTAAGCTTAGTTTTGTATATATTCTACCATTAATTAATAACTTTTTCTCTTTGGCTTTCTCTCAACTTTTCATCTTAAAAAAAAAAAAATCAATGGTCAAGATGATTCTTTGTCGTCTTACACCTAAAGGTCATATACCTACTGGTTTCTGCAAATCTCTCTCTTTCTCTCTCTCTCTCTCTCTCTCTCTATATATATATATATATATATATATATATATATATATATATATATATATATATATATAGAGAGAGAGAGAGAGAGAGAAATTAGTAGAAACCAGAAGTTGGGGACAAAAACCAGACCCTTTAAATTTTGTATAACCAACTATAAATTTTGGACCTTTACATTGATTGGTTTGTTATGTACATACTTTGCAGAAAGGGTCATTGTGTGCAGATGTTGTCATTGGGCAAGGGAATAAAAAGTTCTGGAAAATGTGTGGTCTTCATAAAAAGACTTGTTTGACTGCCTTCTTTGATGTTTTGCCAAGTGAATAGTCAAGCCCTGCAGCCACCAGGTGCAAGCCAGCAAGTGTATATTCAGTTTTTAGACAACGTATGCATTTCTAACCTTTTCTATTCCTTTTACCTTGGTTTAAATTGTGCAGTCTTAATTCAGTTACCAGAACCCTGAAGGACAAATGAGACTCCCTGTGACAACTATCACAACAAAGTGGGTGGATAGTTCTGCTAGTATAACGACTGGTCATCAAATTTCTCAGTTTACATGCTTCATTTGATGCTTTTTCTGATGCATACCTAGGGCCAAAAACAAATCAGATTCAGCAGATTAATTACTTTTCTGGAGAAGTTCTGTATGTGATCCATGCAACAGAAATCTTTTGTTCTTTTGTTTTTGACTTGAGAAAGGAAAGAAGTCCATCAATCAAGGGTGAGTGTTAAACTCTGGCATCATTTTGCTGTCATTACTGATCGTCTAACAAGTCTCCTTATCTTACCAATATAGAAGGATATGTAGTTACTACTGGTCCTCTTCCTAAAACTAGATCTTATTAATTTAGGTGCTGATAGCATGCATATGATCTTTTTCATCCTAGCTGCATGTGTGGCTCAGATGGAGACCCTAACTGTCATAGCTAATCTTCCTTCGCTGAGTTAGTGATTTGAGAGAAAGAAAAAGATGTACATATACATGTACGTACTATCACATATACACGTATATGAAAGTTTATAAAAAAAAAGATACTAATGTAAAGAAAAAGAGAGAAATAGAGAGAGATATACATATACGATATATATATATATATATATATATAAGAAATAATTTATAGGTGAAGACATTTGACTTAAAAAGACAAATAAAAGATTCTAGAAATAGAACACACACACACACACATATATATATACATGTATTCATATGTTATGAAAATTTGTAAAATAAAATGTAGAAACATACAGAGAGAGAAGGATGAAGAAAATCATCATGTGCATATATATATATATATATATATATATATATATATAACATGTATATACGTATGTGCCTTCATGAGATTAAACATCAAGAAATAACTTAAAACATTTGACTTTAAGTTTTATGTAGGCCGAAGAGGAACTTGGGCTCATGCAAGAGCCTAAGCTAAGTGTCCAAAGCCTCATTAGAAAGGGTTCTTTCTTTTGAAAATCTTTTGAAGAACTTGATTTCAAGTATTTTTATATATGAACATAAAACATAATTATTTCGTTTGTTACAAAGGAATATATTTCTTCCACCGTTGGCTATGGAAGAAAATCAAACTACATAATAAGACACTCATTAGGGTTCTTAATTGGGTGATTAAAAAGAAAACTAAATGCAAGAATGACATGAGAATGCAAATTAACATGTATATATTCATGAAGGTTTTTCTCGGGTTGGACAAGCCCCAATCTCAAAATTAAAATAAGAATGAAGAGAAGAATCCCAAACCACACCCCTCATTCTCGCCGTGCATTCACATATAAATGAGAAAAATTAATCGACTATGCATGAATAATATCTCAAAACAAAGCAACATTCAAGAAAAGAGAGACTATGTTTTCATCATAAAATGAAATATCATCTAATCTTCTCATGCTCTAGTACACTCAAAAATAGCTTATTGACTCCAAATAGGAGATTTGGGAGCTATCTCATATGGCCATGGGGAGATGAATAAGAGGGGAAATAAGGAAAATAAATGGAATGAGATATTGGTCACGTACCTCTAATGATAATGATTTAGAACAGAAATTCATACTTCGGAAGATCTTAAATCTAACTACATAATAAAGCACTCATTAGGGTTCTTAATTGCGTGATTAAAAAGGAAACTAACCGCAAGAATGACATGAGAATGCATATTAACATGTATATATTCATGAAGGTTTTTATCGGGTTGGACAAGCCCCAACCTCAAAATTAACATAAGAATAAAGAGAAGAATCCCAAACCATACCCCTCATTCTCGCTGTACATTCACATATAAATAGGAAAAATTAATCGACTATGCATGAACAATATTTCAAAACAAAGCGACATTCAAGAAAAGAGAGACTATGTTTTAATCATAAAATGAAATATCATCTTATCTTCTCATGCTCCCAGTACACTCAAGAATAGCTTCTGACTCCAACTAGAAGATTTGAGAGCTATCTCATATGGCCATGGGGAGATGAAGAAGAGAGGAAATAAGAAAAATCAATGGAATGAGATATTGGTCACATACCTCTAATGATAATGGTTTAGAAGAGGAATTCATACTTCGGAAGATCTTAAAGTGGTTGCCGGTGACTAGAGATATTGAAGGAAAAACAATGCCTCTCATCCGCTGGTCTATTTGAAATGCCGAGGAGAGACAACAACTGGGTCGGCAACATTGTTCGGGCGCCTGACTGCTTCCTGTTTGTCGTAGCCAATGGATAGCAGCAGCTACTAGAGGCTGGTTCTCTCCTCATAGAGCTCAGATTTGGATGCACTTAGGCTTGTTGGAGTCACAAGATCTTCAGGTACGTCATGGAGTCAACGAGAGAGTGAATCGAAGACAGGTGTGGGTCGTAGGGGATGCAAAATAGGTACTGTTCCCATGGTAGTCGTTGGTTCTACTTACTGAGCCTGTTGAATGACAGGGGCACCTTTACCACGCAATAGTTTTCTGCTGCCAGTTTGGATTTCCACGATCTATGGCTCATATGCCAAGACAGAGAGACCACTCTTGCGCATGTCCAACGAAGGGATCCAGAGATACCACCGGAGTAAAGAACAGTTGAAGAATAAACAGATCTACCGGAGGTCACTTGCCTAAGAAACAGAGAACTTGTTTCAAGCTTAAATGCAGGGCCGATTCATATTTGAATTGACCAAGGATTACTCAAAGGCAACTGTGGAACGATGGTGATGCTGTCTGGTCCGTCGTTTGCCAGAGAAAGCATGGAGCAGACGCCGGTAATCAGTGAGCTGGTGACGCCAGTCGATGAAGAGGCTAGAAGGGGCATGAAGTGATCGGAGTCGCTATGGTTTTAATTTCTTATTTGCCAGCTTTATCAAGACCAAAACTCAAGTAATAACCCAATATTAGAATCATGCTTGATGGTCTATAACCCCATTTCATTTTCAAACACTCTTCCCTTTTTACAATAATATTTATGACAATCTTATAAATAAAAAAAAGCAAAAATCTTATATGTATGTGGTGGTAAGAATGCTTTTAGATGAATGTCATGGTAGGAGTGAATGATATCATTCTAATAATGTAAGATCAATGCATTCATACATTTACATTCTCTTAACCTCTCAAATGATCACAAGCACATCTCTAAAAAAATTTAAGCAAAATAAGATGGAGCTCTAATTAAGTAGTAACCGAATTAGAGCAAAACGTTAAACCTATTAAAGTCTTAGAGAACACCAAAATGATTTCTAAATGGTGATCTTCAAAGGTTTCCAAAGTGATCTTCCAACTCAAGATTTCCCAAATCAAAATGTTTTACACTCTCAAATGAATCTTCAAAACTTTCTCCAAATCTTGAAATATCAATCTTCAATATTTTTTCAAACACTACACCACATTTAGAATGAAAATGATGTTCAAGGCAAAACAAAAATGCATCAATAATAAAGATAGCCCTCGGATTGATTACCCTGGTAAAATCACCGGAAACGGTCAATCCTCATACCAACGGGTGAGTCACCAAAAACAAACCAAAAGATTTTTGGTGATGCAAACACTAGGTCACGATCCTAAGAATAATTTTTTTCTCATTGTTTCTAATGTGTTATTTGTTTAGGCGTTCCTGTTGCTTACATTTGTATGTGACGAATATCTTACAAATTTAGAAAGCACATTAAAGTTGTTAAACAGTATGCTGCATGTGTAAACTTGCACACAGTACTATGTGCAGTATTTGTTGATTAATATATTTATTGTGAAACTAAATTTCTTTTATGCTAAGATATGTTTTAGGGTATCAAACTCTTCATGATCTCCTTCAACTTAATAATTTGTTTCATGAATGATAGAGGAGGGCAGCTACGAGGTTTCAATGGTCATTGTAGGTGGGAAGGCATGAAAGCGGAAAAGGATGAAGGAGCTAAAGCTAGAGCTAATGTCATGATGAAGTTATAATTTTTTTGTATAGTGTGTTTAGTTGTAATGATTTTTTTAATCATGAAAACATTTTATTGTCAATTATCAATTTCATCATTTTTATTTAATGATTCTCTCTTCATATATATGGCTTATTAGTGTGTGTGTGTGTGTGTCACTCTTAGGAACAGTTGGACATATCATTACTAAAAGCTATATATGAGTTATTAGGAATGGTCAGGGTGACTGTTCCTATACATAAGTTCAAATGTAATTTTGGTTGGAGCATTTAGGAACACATATTATGGACTGTTCCTAATAAGTCATTGTTAGGAATGGCAAAGACTGTTCCTAAAGGTACTTAGCAACACTACTTTTGGGAATGTCATAGGAACGATCCTACAGCCATCCTAATTGTAACAACCCGACCCACTCCCGGGCTCGGGCCCCTGGTTCGACGGATCCCAACCTGCCCCCTAGCAGTTTCAGTTCCAATCCTAAAAATGCTAGGAACCAGGACAATCATCTCATTAAAGCCTCTATTTATAAGTCCTTGAAGATCCCTCACAATCTTCCATACGGGACTAAACTTCTGCTGTGTTACAATCCACCTCCCTTAAGGCACACGCGTCCGCGCGTGTGGGACCCCAGGTCCGAGTGTTGAAACCGGCTCTGATACCACTGTAACAACCCGACCCACTCCCGGGCTCGGGCCCCTGGTTCGACGGATCCCAACCCGCCCCCTAGCAGTTTCGGTTCCAATCCTAAAAAGGTTAGGAACCAGGACAATCATCTCATTAAAGCCTCCATTTATAAGTCTTTGAAGATCCCTCACAATCTTCGATACGGGACTAAACTTCTGGGGTGTTACACTAATTACTCTTCGGAATGGCTGTTCATACATTTAGGAATGGTTTCCGTCCATTCCTGAAAGTATATTTTGTTGTTGTGAGTTCACTTTGAAAGAAAAAAACTTTGTTCTTTCACATTGAGTATGTTCATTCAATGCAAATGAACCAAGGATTAAGCATGGGAATTGCACGAAGTGGTTCAAATCTTGCTCAGCCCTGCCCCCAAGCCTAAAGGATCTGGCCTGAGTTCAGCTTCTCAAGCTTGAGAATTGATTGGTCAGTTTACTCAAACTTGTTTGATATCTATTTGCATTTATACATTTTGATCAGGAGGTTTTGCAAAAGAGTGTTCTGCAACACCAATCATGGCAGAAAATTTTCCTTGACAGACATATATGACATTTGAAAACGCTCATCTGGCTACCAATGAGCCTTCATCTACCATCCTGACATCCTATAAAATCTCTTGAATCTCAAAATATGGATATGATTACTGCAATAATACATGATGTTTGACCAACAAGATATGGAGTACGGAAATCTCATCTGTGCTGGTTTGGAACTAGAAGGAATGGAAGCAATAGGCATTGTCATGACTGTGCTCAATTAGATTGCAACATTGCAGAACTATATTACATCAATTGAAAGGCAGAACCATTTCTTAGGCTTATTGAATATGAAAGAAGTGAAACCTACAATCATGATGCTTAGCAACACTTTTTTCTTTTAACTTAAAGCAAGGATGGTTTGTTTCCTTCAAGTTGTTTGATTTGTAAGCCATGGAGAGACCTTGTTAGGCTGTTGGCCATCAGAAGCCCTACAACGCAATAAAAAGATAGAAACTAGAAAGAGAAATTTCAAGGGGAAGGCCCACAAGTAAAATTTTCAGATTCCTAATATTTTTATTTTAAATTAAAATGCAAATGATTTGCTTACTTTAAGTGATTGATAAAAAAAGTATCAGTCAGTAGGAGAAACCTTCTTGGCAGGTTGTTGCCTACCAAAGGTTCCTATAGCACTACGAAACATAAACCAGGTAGAAAAAGCAATTTCAAGTGAAAGGCCTGAAGTTGTGCCACTAGCCTTCAAGGACACAACTGCTTCTCCTAAAAGCCTAAAGGTGCATGGAACATCATGCAACAAATTCTTATGAAAATGCTGGGAAACTGAAGATCTGAGCACAAGATCACATGTGAAGAACGATGTATAAAATGAACAATTGACCATTTATGCAAGGGACTCCCCTTTGCAAGAGAAGTTCCAGGTAACAAATTGAAATTCATATATGCATGCACTGAGAGGAAAAATCACGTACGGACAAATAAAGATCACCATAATGTGTATTACTTAAATAAATGTGGAATAACAACAATGCTTATTCATTATATGCCTTGGACACCATAACCATCTCTTCCTTATTCACTAGATGCACCCTTGCTTGATGCCAAGAGGGTGCCCAATGGTAGCATGTGCTAATACTAATCGGTAATCTATTGTTTTAGATTTAGTACACAAAACCTTAACCCAAAAAATGAAGGGATATGTAAAGTGTTTTTCAAGAGACACCTCCTGCAGCAAAAGCTTGCAACTTTATGCATCTTTGGAATTTACAGAATGGTATGACATTTCGTTTTGCAAGGTATAGCTATTCAGATGTTTTTGTAGGCTATAGATAAAGACCCAATTCTCTTTGTAAAATCAAATCCCATTCCCTTCAATATAGTTTTTAGTGCATTTTTGTGTAAATCTAAAAAAAAAACACCGATCCTTTTTCATACTTTTTATTGGATATTGTCATTTTCTACTACATTAATTAGGATGTTAAATGTGTTATGATGAAAAGGACAAGCAATCCCTTTTTCGTAGGATGTAAAACATATTATAGTGTATTTTCATATTAGACATCCTATGAATGAAATAGATTTTCTTTTGGTTGTAATCAAATAAAATATCTAATTACTTCCACCTTATAATACTGCATTTTTTTTTCAAAAAGTCATATTTGCACTGGTATAATATATAACTATACCTGGATAGCCAAATAGCTAAGAAGCTAAATATGTTTATCAATCAACAAACCTAACATTATTATTAACTTCAATTCACTGTTGAAGAGAAGATAAATAACTACGCTTTAAACTTTTGAAGAGAACAGCAAACCAAAAGCACTAAAAAATAAAGTGTCTCCTTCAAATGATGATGAAAATAAAAGCATGAAAAATATCGAGATCTACTGGCAACTTCTAGAATCAAGCTATGAGTTCTCTCATTCAACATCTAACAAAACACAGCAAAACTCAAGAGATATATCCCTTCTCCTTCAAATGACGACAAACACAAATGTGAAAATGCCCAAAAACTTTGCTATGCACTAAGATTGACAAAATTGTGCTCTGATACAACACATGGAACCAAAAGCATAGCTTCTCTCCTTCAAATGCTAGCAAAAGAACTCTACAAAAGGTTGGACCATTGCAGCTCGCTTAGTGTTTCTTCCTCAAGTAACAACAAATATTAACTGGAAAGAAATTAAACATGAAAATTTGCCAATAAGTCATGAGTTCAAGTTGTCACACTAGAGATTCTGACTGTAAACTATCGGATTCTGGCACTTGGGAAAGGTGAAGGAGATAACTGAGGTGTGTGCAGCAAGGTGCCTTCAATGTGGCCTTCCTTCTACCGTTGGCTCTTATTGAAGCAAGAGCTGGTGCCTTCATCTGGTTGTTCTTTGTTGAATAAAAGAAAAGGGACTTTTGGCTTCTTAGGGCAAATAACTCATGATTTTGAATCGGGCAAAAAAGTTTTTATGCATCCATCTAGTGTATGCCCTCACAGTAATTTTTTCTGGCATATGCAGCTTCAAAGTTTAGCAAGAAATTGTTTGTCGTGGAGTAAGTCTATACTTACTGTTGCCATATGTGAACATAATGTCCAATGTATACCATATTCTTGTGTATAGGCATTTCAATCATGTTTCATGATTTGTACCTTACCTACTATATGTCATGTAGTTGGGATATAATTGGTCACAATTATATATTAGACAGGCACATTAAAAAGTTGCCAAGAGAATAATGAATAATATCTTAGAGGACTAATAATATTACTTTCTTACCACTATGGTGGCATGTGCATTGTTTGATGATTAACTGAGGTGTGTTGGTTGGAATTATGACAAGATAGGCTGAAGTTCATATCTGCTATCTGTTATTAGTAAATAAAGGTCTTATTTGGTGATGTAGCATAAGGCAGACGTGCAAATTTGTTGACTATGGGGGAAAAATTTGTTACTAGTTCAACTGCAGTGCAGGAGAGAGTTGGGAAAGAGAAAATCACTAAATATATGGAAATACATCTTAATGTAGGTTTAACTTTGACCCTATAATATATGAAAGTTTCAGTGATGGGGATCCACTATTTACTGACGTTCTGGCTCAAGTGCCAGTAAAGATGAATATTTACTGGCATGACTTTTTTCACACCTCATGAGTAAATATCTGTTTTCTGTTATTGATGATATGGACAATTCCAAACATTTCTGTCACCCTTCACCTGAAACAAAGTACAGATTGTACCAAAATACTGAAAACGAATGTATGTGAGCCTCATTTTTTCTTTTTGAATGCAAATAATTCCCCATGCCTGTAGACAAAGCTTTGTTATTTTGAGCTATGAATCCATAACATAGCTTATTTTTACTTTACCAATAGCTTTGCTTGGTTTCTATTAGAAAAAACTGTTAAATGTATGCTGAAAATTTCATCCCAGCTATACATGAGAAAATCGTGAGAACAAGGCCTCCATCTACTAAAGTAGAGGCAAGTACATGACACAAAGTGGAAGACTGATAGTGTTTGTATCGAAAAAGAGAACCCTGAAAACTTATGAAAGGAGTAAAACCCCATTGGATTAAACAAGTATTGTAAAAAGAGGAAAAAAACAGGGACAGGTGTTTCCATCATGATAGGCTGTGTGCACTTTCGATGAGCCAATTTTTAATTGTCTAACGTACGTTGGTCGAGCTCGGCCCATTTATCCATACAACTTTATTTTTCAACTTGAACAGGACTCGTTGACTAAACAAGTGGAATTCAAGCCGAGTGTATCTGAATCAAACTGGAGAGGAACTTTAGGTAGTCAACTCATTGAACCTACCCCACCATGGCCCACAGACAACTGAGGGTTCTCTCTCTGTCTCTCTCTCTCTCTGTCTCTCTGTTCCAGCAAAAAAGAATGGCTGGAAGATAAATGGGCTCGAACCTATTTTCTACCGGAAAAGAGGAGGGCATTGATGCCCTCTGTTTTCTGGTGGGAAGGGGGTTTTGATCCCTCTTTTTCCAATGCCGGTTGAGAGATAGTAAGGGAAGACTTATTGGGTCAACATGAGTAATGCTGGGCACTGGGTCAGGGGACATTCTAGCTACAAGGCCCCTTGGTCGGGGACATAACAATGGGCTTGGGACGGGACGGAGTAGACGTCATTCTGGGCTGCGTCGGGTTCAATAAAAATATTATTTTTTATTTTTAAATATCTTTTATCATCCCAAGGTGGGGATAGGCATGACTATTATAGGCTGGGCCTGGCCTGGGCTGTCAAAACAGGGTGCGGGCCGACTGAGGTTGACCCATGATGGTTGGGCCTGGGCCCGGGCTGTCAAAATTTCAATCAGGCGGGTAACCGAATCCCTTGCAAAACTTTTGGCCGTGTGTGTGTGTAAAGAGAGAGAGAGAAACCTTGACAAGGAGGTGAAGTAGAGAAAGGATTGAGAGCCTTCTCAAACAAGAGATTGATGAACTACATTTTTAAATCTGACGATCTGTGAGAGAGTGAGAGTTGAGAGCCTTTTCAAACAAGGGGTTTTGGAAATACATTTTTAAACCTGATGTTCTAAAATCAAGCTCGAGCCGTCAGAGATAGGGGCAGTTGGCCACACCATCCTGACAAAATTAGTTTGATATATATATTAATATTTTGATATATTTGATTGTTATACATATAAGTGCTCCAAGGAAATTAAAGGTATTGAATGAGTGTCCCCAACAAAAAAAAATTTTGGCTTCGCTAGAGGGGCCATAAAAAATAGTGTAAAAGGAAAAGCTTGGTTGCCCATCTGCATGTTTTAAGGAACCCAATACGAGCATTGAACAAGCTCCCCTTACGTTGATCTTATCTTCTTCTAGGTGGACCACTAGTCATAACACCCAAGCCTACTGTAAATTGTCAAAACATTGTGGGCGTCTTTATTATCTTCAATCTTGCATTTTACGAATTGTCATAAAAAACACGTCATATTGGGAAAAGATATGTATAATATGGCAAAACACAGTCAGCCGTATAATACCTGTTTTATACCCTTTTTTTGCGTTTTTTCATATTGTTATGATTTTTATTTTTTTAGAATTTTTTAGGATTTTTTAAATGTTTTATTTTTTTTTAAATTTGCTGAGATTCCCCCGTTTTATTCTTGAGATATACAACTTTGCCATATTATACCCGTCTTTTTAAAAAAGGTGAAGCTGTCTGGATGATTTTTGACGCTTGTGGCAGTACCATGTGCTGATCTTCTTACATATTTGGAATATCCTTTCCTCTATATCAACTGCCCTTTCCGCTCAAATTTCAGAGGGAGAGAGAAAGAAATGGAGAAAGAAGGGAGCCTGAGGTTGAAGCGAATTGCGATGAAGGAGGAGGAGGTGGAGGCATTGGAGTTCATAGAAGGGATGAGGAGTCATGTGGATGAGGTGCAGCAGATGGTGCTGAACGACATCCTTTCCACCAATGCCAATGCTGACTACCTACAGAGGCATGGGATATTCGGTGGAAGTATAGACAGGAAAACCTCTAAGTCCAAGCAGCCAATCAGCGAATACGAAGACATTCTGCCCAACAGTACAAAGGATATCAAATGGTGATCCTTCACCCATTTTTTCCGCCCAACCTGTCACCGAGCTTTTAACCTGGTCTCTCTCTCTCTCTCTCTCTAAATTGCACCTGGTTCAATTTTTGGAGGATGCTCCCTTCATGGTTATTAAAGAATATTTATTTGGGTTGAGGGTTGCCATTCCCCACTCTTTCTCACTAATGATGTGATTGGGTGTTCCTCCCCACTCTTTCTCACTAATGATGTGTTTGTTTCACCATCTCAGATCTGTGATAATATGATATCACTAGGATATCAGACCTGCAGATTTGGAGTCGACATCCCTCTAATTCTCTGCTTAAACCTATGTTTTTTTTTTTACATGTAAAGTGGATTTAAGATTCACATTAGTAAGGCCAAACCATGGCTATCAAACATTGCATTATTTTTTTCTACCACTAGCCTTCCTTGCTAATGGGCTCTCTCCTCAAGGGAAATTAATTTGCGTTGAGGGTTGTAGTGACCGAGTCTCAGCTCTCTCTTGATTTCTTGTGCATGCAGTCAAATTTGAACTAATTGGCTTGATCAAACCCAACAAATCTAATTGGCCTGATCAAATTTGATAACTCAAACAACTGTTTGAAAGAGTATAGGCACTTCCAGATGGTTCGGGTATCTCCATGTTTTGCATCCACTCTTCCAAAGGTCCTTCTTTTGTTACTCTTATGTTGGGTATGTCCATGGAATCAACTGGCCTAGGAAGCATTGGTTGTACTAACCTCTCGATCGAGTCCTCGGCACATATGGTTATGACCGATGAGCCAAAATTTCATTTGAGACATTGATGAAGGGTGGAAGAGATACCTCGTACTTTGTAAATCAAAGGTCGTCCCAAGAGAAAATTATATGATGGTGGTACATCCACCACATGGAATGCAATGCAATGATTGGTGCGTTTAATGATCACGTCCATGATAAGGGTACTTTTGCTATTCATGCTTCAGCCATCATATCCATAGATCTTTGTATCATCAGAAGGTTGGACGTGCTTCTGTGAATGTGCTCCTATGGTTGATACGGGAGTGAAGTGCTAGTGGCGATCATGGCTATTGCTTCCTTTCCAGATCAGAAAATGGAAACCTCAGGGATGTTATCATCATCAACCATAAGATCCTTGTTGATGAAGTCTTGAATAATGTTTTTAAGGACAAAACAATCCTCAGTGTCATGACCAGGGGCGTGATGAAACTTACACAGTTTTCCTTTATCACCTCTCATAATTTTTTGGAGGTTCTGAAATTTTCAGCAAGACGACAGTTCCTTTGGCAAGGAGGTACTCTAGGATCTTCTCACTAGATTGATTGAGAGCAGTGAACTTCTAGTCATTACTCCAGCTTGAATGTTTGTTCCTCCCTTCTTCATTTCCTTTGGACAGATGTGTGTTTTTTTTGTGGTTTCTCTCTGTATCATGCTTATAAGTGCTGTCGTTGTCCTTTCAAGTGCCCGCATTTGCTATGAAATGGGTGGGTAACTTTGTCCTTCCTCCTTTCTTATTCTCTTCTTTATACTTGGGTGGGTAACTGTGTCCTTCGTTCCATCAAAATCGCCTTCTTCAATTCCTTCTTCTATTGAATCTGCTTGTTCAATTAACTCGGCAAAGGTCTTGATTGGAGCATTGAGGATGATACTCTTCAAGGGTCGGACAAGATTTTTCCTAATGAGTGACAGAGCTTGTATTTTAGAAATAGGCTTGTTCATCTTGTTGTATTGAATTCTTAATTTCTGGATGAATTCTCGGGCCTTTTTTCCCTGATTTTGACAGAGACTTCAAAGGATACTGAGGGTTAGAGCCATGGGAACATTTTCTCAAATATCTCAATAAACATGTTAACCAATCTATCAAATTCCTTCAGTTCAATTGGGTTAACATTTTTTTTGTATCATTGCACTGCAACACCTTCAATACTTCTTGGAAAGTAGCGAAACAATGCTTTGTTATTCACCCAAATCTTGTAGAAATCATTAATAAAGGTTGAAAGATGAATGTGTGGGTAGGTGGTTCCATCATATTTGACAAACTCTTTGTGCAAGCCCTTCAAATTTTTGTCTCCTTCAATTCCCATGTAGTAATCCTTGCATGAGTATGAGTGTCTTCCTTTCCCCATAAGTTTGAGGTTGCTTGTTCTTTTCTCCATTTCGTAACACTTGCCATTGGTTGGACTTTTGTCATCACTTTATTTGATTGATTATGGTTTTGTATTATTCTTCTTTCCCTTGATCTTTTTTCCTTTCTCTTTAGAACTCTCACTAACTAAGCTATTGTTTTTGCTTTACTTCTTTGCCCTGTCGTCTTTCTTGGCAAGCTTTCTCTTTCTTTTGGCTTCTCCTCCGAACTTTTGCTTGTGATAGGGATAGGTAAACTGCTTTCCTCTACGATTTCTTTTGCTTTCTTGCTTTTTTTCATTCACTTTTCTTCTTGAGTGGAAAGAATTTAGGTTTTTTCTCCATATTGGTTGTTGAATCTGAATCTAGATGGTCTTCATCTCGACTTGTATGAGAAGATTTGTTGTTTTTCTTGTTTCTTTTTTGTTTGGTAGGCTTTTCAGTTGCGGGTTTTGGAGTAACCATTAGATCCTATTGTTCTTCTTGCTCCCTCATGAATCGCTGTACAAATAAGCATAACATATGGTATCCTTCTGATTCGATTGCCGGGAAACCAAGTGTTTTTCGCATAGGATCAGAAGATGAAGCCTCATTTTGAGGAGCCTGCTTAGCTTGTGCTCTGGTTTCAACCATCCTGTTGGCTTCATGTACTCACCCTTATGAGACAAGAATTCATTATTAGAAGAAAATGATGACAAAATGAAAGTTCATATTGCATTAAGAGTTTTAAAAGTAACATCCAAAGAAAACATTAACAAAGGCGACAACAAGTGAAAACGAAATAAAGAGTACAAAGTTGACATAAGAAACTTTTAAGGAAGGATGAATGACAGTTGGTTGGCATCCCGCCACTCGGCATATTCCTTCTTTACCACTGGGCCTATGATCCAAGTGTATGACATCTGCATCTTCCACTCTTGTCGAGCTACTACGAACAATGATACTCATTGAGGAGAGCTGAAGTCAAATTCAGGAACATCTATCAGCACAATAATGAACTATGAAATAAGGGTCCAAAAGTGGGGTATGACCATGGTAATGGTGAGTGTATCTAAGTGGATTCTGAGATGACGATTATAATAATCCCAAATGATCTTTTCTCCATCTAACTGCTCAATCAAACAGCGATATTGTTCTAAAACTGTCAATGCTCCATCAGTGTTTCTGAATAGAGTGGCTTGGGATCCCGTGTGCATGAGGAACCACAATAGTAAAGCATACGTGCTTCCTTCTACAAAGTCGACATCTTCAATGGTGAAGTGGGTGAGTCCTTGGTAAAGGAAAGCCAAGGCTATCATTGCCATTAACAAGTGTCAGGTCCCACTAAGTCTCCATATCTAGAAAAGTTGGGCGATATGAACATCTAGGGAGTCAGTTCCATTGGTGAAAAGGGTCACTCCCACTATGCAAAGCATCATACAATGTTTATCTCTTCTTATGGCTTTTCGAGATAAGGTGGAATGTTCAACATAGGCTCCAAATTGTTCATACAAATTCTTTAGGTGGATGTTTTGACTCTCATAGTTTTCTACTACGGGCTAAGTTTTTCATCTAGTAAAGTGAGTTATAAGGTCATTTGCATTAGCCTTAGTTGGGTTCATGAAGAACTGTTTCTCCAATGGGTCATTTGGATCACAAATTGGCATAGTGAGGTCTAGTATTTTAGCAGATTCATCTAACAATATTGTCATTTCCCCCCATGGAAACAAAAAAGAAGAGGTCCTTGGGTTCCATCACTCAGCAATTGCATGCACCAAATTCTCATCCACTGATTCATTTATCTGGCTTCCATTGTTTCTACCTCACATTCATTAAAGTAAGAAGGAAACATTCGAGAGAAGGTGGGATGCCAAGACTGATATCATTCAGGAGCCAAAGGTTAAGACTCAAGAGAAATATAAGTAGACCGTTCGGGTCCTTCCCCGAAGAGGATGTGATCATAAGGTAAGGTAGCACCATATTGGAAAGAATACATCTTGGGTGATGACTCTAAAGGATAAAGATTAAATTAGTGGGAAAAATTGACAAGGTTGACAAAGACAATATGAAGTAGAGGTATATAATGAACTTGTAAATCATCACATAAGGTTTTATGCATATCCAACATTCTCCATACTTTTATCGTATGAAATGATTTGAAAAAAAAAGGGTATAAGAACCTAATTGAAATAACTTCGCATCATGATAATCTAATGCCAAGTTATGCTTATATACTTTAGCCAATAGATTCTTCCGTAGGCAATTAAAGGTAAGGTTTATCCACTTTTTCTTGGGCACTTGTTGATATATCACAAGTTACCACTCATGACACTAACAAGCACGCTTTTCTATCCAAGGTGTGGTCCAGTTGTAAGGCTTATTCTTGTGCTGCCGCCTAAGACCAAACCCGAAAACATGATGATCGGGACAGATAGGTATGAAAAGTTTTTGAAATATGAGCAAACATGCAAAACCGATTGTCTCTAATGCAATGTTTCCTAAGATGCTGATTAAAATAAGTAGAACAACAAACATTGTTTTCAATCAAGTCTTACATTTGAGGAGGGTTGTATTTGATCCTAAATCCAAGTGAACATGATTGATCCTCCTCAATTAATACTTATATGCAAGAAAGCAAACACAATCACCAAGCAATGTAATAAAATAACGATAGGGTCAAGGCCAAAGAAGAGACATGCTTTATCATTGGCAATATGAGAGATGTTCAAGTTAGTAAAAATGCATCAATGATAATCATAGCCAAATGATCACGTGTCCCATCATGGTCACCATCGCTTTGCATCCCTAAAAATCTATTTACTGTTTTTGGAGAGCTTCAGAAAAATGAGGTTTTATTTTGAAATGAGAGAGAAAGGGACTTGTCCGTCAGTATGAGGATTGATCGTTCTCGATGCCTTTACTGGTGGTAACCAATCTTATAGCTATGTTTATTCTTGATGCATTTCATTTTGACTTAAACATCTTTTTATTCTAAATGCAATGTGATGTTTAAAAAATGTTGAAGATTTGATGCTCCTAATTTTTGAGAAAGTTTTGAGGAATTATTTGAGAGTGTAAAACCTTTTGAATTGAGAAATTTCGAATTGGGAAATCTATACAAATATCATTCGAAAACCTTCAAAAATCACTTTTTTAAGCCACTTCAGTGTTCCTCTTAAGGCTTTAAGTAGGTTTCAGATTTTGCTCTAATTCAGTTACTACCTAACTAAATCTTCATCTCATCTTGCTTAAGTTGTTTTAGAGAGGTGCTTGTGATCATTTATGATGTTAAGTGAATGTGGATGTATGAATGCAATGACCATATATTATTAAAAAAAATCATACATTCCTACCATAATATTCATCTAAAAGCATTCCTACCATCGCATATATTTAAGTTTCTCATTCTTATAATTGTCATAAGTATTTTTATGAAAGAGAAAAATTTTTGAAAATGGGCTCGGGTTGTAGACTATCAAGCATGATTTCAATATTAGGTCATTATTTGAGTTTTGCTGTTGGTGAAGTCAGCACATGAAAAGTTAAAACCTTAGATCTTGGGAGAAAAAAAAATATTCGAAAGAATAGAAAAGAAGAAATACTTTAGTCCAAAAGGAATAGGGAGAAATAGAAAGAGATTTTTAAAATAAAAAAATAAAATATTTTCAAAAGAGAAAGAGAGAGAGAGATGTATATATATATGCACTTTATATATATATATATACATATATATATATATATCTCTCTGTGTGTGTGGGTGTGTGTGTTCATATGTATATACGTGTATATGAAAACTTGTGAAAATGAAGTATTAAATCGAATGGAGAGGGAAAAGAAGATTTTTTTAAAAAGAGAGATATTTTAGAGAGAGAGATTTGAGAGAGAGAACGATTTTAGAGAGAAAGAGGTTTCAGAAAGCGAGAAAAAGTGAAACACGTATATATTCATTTATATATATGAAAATCTGTAAAAGAGTATGTTAAATCATAAAGAGAGAATGACAAAGAGAGATAGTCATGTGCACGTATACATATATAACATGTATATACGCATATGCTTTCATGAGAGTTGAAATCAAGAGATAACCTAAAATATTTGGCTTCGATTTTTCTATGTAGGCTGAAGAGGAACTTGGTCTCATGCAAGAGTCTAGGCTAAGTCTCTAAGCCTTCATTAAAGAAGGTTCTTGCTTTTGAAAATCTTCTGAAAAACATGATTCCTAATATTTTTATACTTGAACATAAAACCATAATTATATCATTTGTTATAAGAGAATGTATTTCTCCTCCCATTCGCTATGGAAGAAAATCAAGTAATATAATAAAGCACTCATTGGGGTTCATAACCGGGTGATTAAGAGAGAAACTAAACATAAGAATGACATGAAGATGTATTTTTAACATGTACATATTCGTGAAGGGCTTTCCCAGGTTGGACAAATCCCAACCTCAAAAATCAACATAAGAATGTAGAAATCATAACCCAAACACTCGTTCTCACTATTCATTAGCCCTTCAATTATGGAAAAATTAATCTTTCAAGCATGGACATCATCTCAAGCATAAACGATGAACAAAGCAATCTGACAAACATATTTTGGAAATAAATGAATAAACAAAATTTATTTCGCCTTACTCATGCTCCCGGTACACTTAAGAGTAGTTCTATATTCCGGATATGAAATTTATATAACTTTCTTGCCCGGCCATGCGGAGGTGGCAAAAGGAAATGAAAATAAATGAAAACAAGGGGACGAGTACTTACCTCTAATAGAAATGGATTCAAGAAGAAATCTCTTGGATGATCCTAGGGTCGCCTTGAGTGAAACTCCAAGATGATGAAGGTATTCCTCCAAGAGATCTCCTCAAGCTCCCTTAAAGACCTGGAACTTTGAAAAGCTTGCTGCCATGTTTGGTGAAGAAAAGAAGAGAAGAAAAGAGAAATGGAAAGAGAGAGCTAAGAAAAACTCTAGATTTTCAAGTGAGAAAGCACTAGAGGTTTCCCAAGGTTTAGCTCATGCCCAAGGAGAAGATTGTGTTGGTATTTATAAAGAGTTTTGAAGCCAAAAGTCAAAATTTGAATTTTTTTGAACTAATCAACATTTTCATGTGAATTAGAAGTATTTTTGAATGATTTTTATTTTTTTAAATAGGTTTGACCAAGTGGGATTCACCATTAGCCCCACTAATACTCCTTTGGGGTGTGGGCAGGGCCAATGCCCACCCCACAGGGTCAAAACTGCCCCCAAGGGATGGTTTTAGCTGAAAATGGGGTCTACGCTGCGCTCAGGCCTTGGTTCGGTGATTTTGCATGCGCGCGTGGCTGCGATTAGCTGCGTGCATTCTCAATGCTATCATGGGCAGCCATTGATGAGCTGCCATGCACGAGATCGTGCATGACGCACAATGAGTGATCGCGCATGACTGCGCGTCGCGCAACCGGGTTCAAATAAAAAAATAAAATGAAATAAAATAAATAAATAAAAATGGGGGCATTCATAAAAAAAGTATAAAACCATTTTTTTAAATGTGTATAGAAATGGTTTCTGTTACAAATGGGGGGCCAACTCTGTTTTGAGTGATTCTGGGCTTGTTTTAGATTTGTATTGGGTTTGATTGGTCGCGACACATTCTAGTGAGTGGTTTAAGTTCAAAAACACATCTTGGCACGAGAACAAAACGTAAAACAAAGAGAAGGTCTGTATGTGTGCATGCAGCTTCGAATCATCTTGTTGCTTTGATCTCAGTTTTGGATTTTGAGTTTGAAATGCTTGATTTAGATCTAGACTTTGGTTTTGGATTTAATTTGTATCCGAAAGTTGGATTTCGTATTTGAATCTTGCGTTTGAACTCAGACAAGGGTCTAGAGATTCATTTTGGATCAAATAGAGTCATGCAATTGTTCTGGGCCTTGGGTAAGGCTTAGGGTCTAAAAATTTAATCCAAATAAATGAACTGAGAACATCACCAACTCAAGTTGAGAACGCCGTAACAGATAGTTTGTGGCATCTAACTTGACTTAAACCAAACCAGCAATGGCATTCCATTGTACACCAAGAACAAAATATTGTGAGGCCATGAAAGCTGCGACAAGGAGAGCTTAGAATGGATTAGAGCTCTGATATCATAGTAAACTTCAAGGAAAGAAAATCAGAGGAAGAACACTCAACATTATAGTGGTTCAACCTTACAGACTTGCGTCCACTTCCTCTCAATCTCTCATTCCACTTTGTAACAAGGGCAAAGGTTCCACTATGTATAGGAAAGATTACAAGGGATCCCTTGATTTAGGGATAGGTTTTGGTACACAAATCTTTCCAATTTGATGGTCAATAATTTCCTTATTTTGCAGATTTACAGCGGTAGCATTGTAGATTTCATGCAGCTGGCTGGTAGCATTATCTTTATCCTCAACGCCAAAGTTAGCCAGCATGCCACACTCTTTGCACATGCTTAGTGTGCACCTACGCACACAGACCACATGCTTGCCACCCTATGTGCCTCCTTGCACTTGGCGAGACACCTCAGCATATGCTATCTACTAGTTATGCACCATGCACATATGTGGTCATGACCTTCCAGTAGGACCTTGTGTGTATGAAAGGATTCAAACTGAAGAAGAAAACATCAGTTATAAGGCAATCCCTAAGCCACATAATCTGAACTTTTCTGGGAACATGAGAATGAGTCCCACTGAGGATGTCTTTGTTGGACACTCGCAGCTTTGATTTCAACTATGGTTGAGCATGTTAGGCAACAAAATTTTCCCTTTGTTGTGTACATTACTGCATATCCAGGTGCTTTGATATTTTTTTGGATGGCTTACATTTCACCTGATTTGGTGTTGGATGCAAGATAGAGTCTCATAGAAGTCCAAATAACTCAAGAAATAGACATCGGAGCCATTTAATTTTGATTCTCATTTTCATGATCCTAGTTGTGAAGGTATTGCTGTAAACTCTTTTTTCTCATTCTTTTGCTTTATTAAAATCTATTAGCTTCATATGGTGCAATTTTTAAGGAATTAAGATGACTGTCCAAAACCATAACGTAATCACAACAACAGAAACAACAACCTATTCTAGAGAGGAAGGGATTCACCTTTCCAGCTCTTTCTTGAGAATTTGACCGCATGACTTGCTATGTCGACCTTCCCTCAGCATTTTCCTAGCTCATTTTTTTTCCTGACTGGTTTATATCTTACGATAGAGTCAAAACATTAACAAAAGTACTTTTCGCATTAAATGATAATTCCTTGGTAAAATAGCTATTAATATGTAATATCTCCTATTTTTCTAAGAGTTTTAATTTTTGCCGAAGAATAACATAGTTTCACAAGCAAAAAAAACTAAAAAAAAAAACTATTAAAGATAATACTATGATAATAAGAACATAAAATTGAAAAGATCAAAAGTGACATCTTTAAACAAAAATATGTGGCCATATTGTGATGTCAACACAACACTTCACTTAAGTAGTTACACTACTATAAATGAAAATTCCGTAGAACATGAAAATCTAGAAGTAATAGTAAAATATCTTGCATAACATCTTTGTAAATTGAAACTATTAGACTGATCATAACTAGCATAGAGCAGTCATGAGCTTAGTCTTATCCATCTCAACTACTTGCAACTTCAATGCAAATACCTCTGAATAAAAGGTCAAATAGTTGATCCATATATTTTATGCTTGATGAGAGCAACATTCCACCAGCAGAATGAGTGCACGTTGTAGCTTCATAATTCATTAAAGGATTATACAATGTCATGTAGCTCAAAAGTACGACGAGTGGCCAACTGGGATGCATTTTGACATCACTTTACATTAACTGTTCCTTTCCTGTTATAATGTTTGTACTTGCTGCAAGGTAGACTTGATGGTTATAGGTGCACCTACAGCAAAGTAATTCGTGAACAAGTTTGGAGAAGATACGTGAATGGCAGCTGTTGCTACTGACATAACATCTAGGCATTACACTCAACAAATATCACTTATCTTTATATGGTTTCTAGGTAAGTATGTCTTGTTGCATTGGCTGAAGGTCTTCTCATTGCATCTGCCATTACTAAATTTTTTAATGCTCTCATTCACTTCTCAAGTCAGGTGTAATTTGGTATGGATGTCACTCTACTTTGAAGTTTCATATTTAGCTAATTCCAAGGTAATGGAGACTTGGAGCATTTTCTTTTGGCCTATAACTTTGAATTGTTCTACTTTATTGTATTTTCTCATTTTTTCCTTCACTAAAGTTAGATTTCTCTTGAAACTGAATTGGAAGATTGATTGTAGTTGAATATTTGCATCATGTTGCATTTGACTATCATAGATTGCTGATATTTCAGTGTTGTCCTTGACCTTATGTTAGTTTTATTTTACCATTTACTGTCGACTTGTAATTTGGTAAAGATGTTACTCTACTTTAAATTGACTTCTATTATTTGTGGTTGTGTGTAAGAGAGAGAGAAGAGAGAAAATTATATACTATGAGTGGTTCTTTAAATGTCCCTTCATTTTCATAGAGCTTTATTCACATGCAACAAAAGGCTAAAATTATATACTATGAGTGGTTCTCATAATATGATGGTAAAGTCTTGTCATGAACAGAGCTTTGTTTTTAGTCTTTCGTTAGGCGCAGCTTGAAGGTTTCATTGGGTATATGGTTAAGGTGATCGAATTCAAGATTCATTCAAGAATGGACAAGGGTCACACTTGATCATTTGTATTTAATTATTGTCAACCTGATTATCATGGGGATACATAAGAAAATTTGATCATTTAGTAAAGAAATTCTATTATCAACCTTTCATGGGGACTGAAACCACACAGTTAATGCACAAGATCACACAATCTTTTACCTCCTAGTTGGAACTTTGTTGCATGATTGTATATTCCTTTATAATTTTTGTTAGCTATCTGGATTATGTTTTTCAATTTGTCTTTGTAGATAAATTTTATCATCGCATTTTCCGTTTTACTATGTTGCGGTTACGACCAAAATCTTTGTTGGTTTATTGTAGTTGTGCATGTATTTTTGTGATAAGGACTATGATTTTGTCATTAAATTGTTGACAAATATCATTGCCATCATTTATTCATATATTTGCATATACACACGTTGCATTGGATCTTGCACTTGGGTGTAAAACCTTCTTCATCTTAAGCAGCTGCTTGATCTTTAACCTTTTTTGTTATCGAAATAGTTTTTTGGTGTCTAATTTTTTGCATTTTAAACGTTTTTTATGGCATAGATTTTTTCTTCTATCATAACCTTTTTTTTAGGGACACTGACAATGAAAATGTTTCATGTGTTGAAACTCTCATAAGCAGGGCAGTGTGGGTAGAAAACCCATAAAAGAGGAAATGATGTAGATGGAGCTAGCAATAAAGCTAATATTTCTTGATTCTTTTTGTATACCTTTATTAATGGTAATCTATTTCTTAATCATATAAAGATTATATATGAGATCAATAAATTTACATATTTTTGTTTAATGTCTTTGTCTCTCTCTCCACACACACACACACAGATAGATCTATATATATATATATATATATATATATAAATGAACCGCTGGTGTTACTGTTCCTAAAAATGGTGTATGAGCTATTAGGAACAGGCTGGGTGACTGTTTCTATATGTACCTTAATATATAACTAGAATTTGAACTTTCAGGAATACATATGAAAACTTGTCCTAATGAGTCTTCATTAGGAATGGTCGCAACCGATCCTAAAAGTAATTAGGAATGGTCGAGGAATGTTTTGGGAACAGCCACCTGACCATTGCTAATTACTTTTAGGAACCACTACATGTGCTTTTAGGAACAGTTTTCGGCCATTTCTAAAAGGGATATTTGTTGTTGTGAAGTGATGGTGATGAGGTTGATGCATTGTGCGATGATCTGATGCTGCCCAGCCGGTCCAGCTTATGATTTAGATTTTGTGATTTTAAAATTTCAAATGATTTTGGAGATCCTCTACAATTATGAAACATTTGATTTGGTGGTTTAATTTAAATTTATTATTAATGTTGACAGCTTAAAGCTAGTAGGGAACAACAACTAATGATTTTATAAGTTAGTTTTGAAAGGCAGTTCCCACATAGGATTGTTGATTTTAGAAGTTCTCCGTTACCATTGGATCCCTTCGAGGCAAAGTATGGGCCAGTCATGTCTGCACCTTTGTCAATGACAATGCCTGTGTACACCTTACATGATAGGGACAATTAATTCAAAAAACATCACAATCACCCTTCACATGAAACTAAGTACTGATTGTACCAAAATACTGAACAAAGATGTGCCTATGCTTTTTTTTTCTTTTGAAAACAAAATAATTCCCGATGACTGTAGACAAAGCTTTGTCTTTTGTATGAGCTATGATTCTGTAACATAGCTTATTTTTACTTTTTACTAATAGCTTTTGTTGGTTTCTATAAGAAAGAATTGCTAAATATATGCTGAAAATTTCATCACCGACAAATATGCATACGATTTTATCTCTAACTAGGAAATCATGAGAGCAAGGCCCCTCCATGTGCTAATGTCTTACAAGGGAACGTATTTCAGCATCAAATCTACAATATTTTTGTAATAGACTGTGGGTGGGATGACACCTGAAACTAAAGTTTACTGCAAATTTTGATTGTGATTAATATTGTTCAAATGTTCAAATAAGACGTAATTTTCCTTTTTTCTCTTCTTAATTTTCTTCAGGAAAATGTAAATATATATAAATCTTGGTAAAATGTATTTATTTGTCAAAGTAAGCATCTTCAAGTATACATATATATCTATTCTTCTACATGTTTGAGATTGCCTCACTGTCCTATGGAGATCTGTGTGGTATAATAAACTATGAATATTAGATCCACGAGGATGGGAGGAGGTGGAATCAGCAGTTCGGAGCTCTGATCCGGCCAAGAAGGAGGAGATCAAGGAAGCTGTGGCAGTTGGTCCGCTACTACCCCACCATAGGTGTGTTCGTGAGCCGGTTAGTCTGGGTCGAACTGTAAGACCCAGCTCGAGGGAGTCGTGCTCCAACCCAGTAGCTCGAACTGAGCTCGGTTGAATTCATCCTAGTTCGAACTGGATTTGCTCATGGCCTGAAATGATAATCGAAAGGGTATGAATAAAATAATTTGACCTAAAGTCGACAACCAAACTCCTTTTTATAACCGTTCTTAAGCTGCTACCCTTGTAACTTTTTCATACAGGATTAAAGTGGAAAACTGATAGTCCTTGTACCGACAAGTTTTCAAGAAAAAGCTAACACAAAAAAACCTTATAAAAGGACTAAAAGCCCATTAGATTCAACAAGCATTGAAAAAGAAGGAATCGGGACAAGCAAAAAGGGTCATGCGTTCCCAATATTGTGATAGATGTGCACTTTTAATGAGCCAACTTTTAATTAGCTAAGACCCAATCGAGCCTAATTGGGGCTAACTGAGTCAAGCTTACCTTGCTCGAGCTCAGCTTATTTATTTAAACATGCTTACTTTTTAACTCGTTTATTAAACGAGTTGTGCTTGAGCTGAGTGCGTACAAATCGAGCTTGAGCTACTCCACTCAAACAACTTAACGCAATAGGGCTGAGGTAGCTCTATGGGCTTCAAAGGCCTTAAATTTACCTATCTGTGTCTGTGAATTTCATTTTATTGACTGCTGGGATTATGTTATAGATAAGGGATATGAGTAAAAAACGATGTAGGCGTTGGGCTAGGAATTTCCAACTCTCACGACCTGAAGAGATATTAAGTGAAGGCACGTGAGTAGTTGGGTGGGGTTTGTAAACATTGGTTTTTGGATTTATCTCAAGATTTATGTATGTGGCATTTAATTTTAATGCACAAGCTTTTGAGGACAATAATCTTGTTGGTAAGTTTAAACATGGAATACTGCTTAAACATTTGCGTATTTATTGGACCGTTTTGGTATAAATTTGAAGAACTAGGAGTTGCAGTAGTGGATTGGGAGGGACTTTTTCCGACATTTATGAAAGGCTGGTCTACGTGATCACCTCTGCCGGCAGTTCCAAAGGCTAGGAAAAGCTATAAATGGTGTACTCGGCCTGATGATCAAACAGGGGGAATATGACACGTGTGTTTAGTGTCTTGAAGTTGACATATTCCAAACTTGATTGGCAGAATCAGGTAACGTATCTTGCCAATGAAACTGATCTTGCCTTCCACCAATTAAAGTATTATTCCTTCTTCTTGCATTTGTTTCCTTAGGTGGACTAGTTTCATTAAATGCATTTTACATGTGATATTCCTGTTACATTCTTTCTTCATATAGTCAACCATCATTATCCACTTAACATGGAAGAAGTTTGTAAATGTGAGGTCACTTGCATGGTAAACTCAACACCTTAACCAGACAATGAAGCTGTTAGCTCATTTGGACTTGACTTAACAAATAATCACAAGTTGTATCCGTAGGATTAACTGAAAAGTTAAAAGTATGAAATGAGTTTAAACTACTGTAGTTCAACAAGCGTTTCAGCTCGAAACTGATTTGATCTTCAACGATCTTATTTATTTTCTCTGGCAGTACATTTTCTTTCTTTCCCTCTCCCTTCCCTTTTCTTTTTTCCTCCTCACTTATGCCCCAGTTCGGATGGAGCTATGACAGGAATTTTTCCTCTTCACTTATGCCCTGTTTGGATGGAGGGAAGGGAAAGGAAAGGGTAGTCATTCATGTGTTTTTCATGTGTTTGGTTGATTAATTAAAGACGAAGGAAAAAAAGACTACTTGTGTATTTCTGTTAGAAGAATTGGACCATTTTGTTACAAATTCGAAGAACTAGGAACTAGGAGTTTGCAGTAGTGGATTCGGAGGGACTTTTTTCGACATTTATGAAAGGCCGGTCTCTGTGTTCACCTCTGCCGGCGCATCCAAACACCGGAAAAAGCAATAAATAGTGTACCCCAGCCCGATGAGAGGCCTGTAACCCGCTCGACCCCGACCCCAACATCGTAGGTTCTAATCCAGGCAGCTATTGCGGTCCAGTGTGTTATTTCTCTAGGATATAAACGGTGGCAAGTTTAACATCTGAGTTGAAAGTTGTATCATAGGTCTACCCACCCATGTTCCAAAACAATTAAAAGCACAAGGATACAGCATCACAACTGGGGGTTTCATAACAAACACGGTTTGCCCTAAATGAATATTAAAAATATGTGCATTTATAAATCGTGCTGCTTCTCTCTTGAACGGCTCAATTCTGCAGAAAATTTTGACTGGAAAAGTTGGCGTATTACCATATGTCCTTCCTTTTAACTCTTTTGATGTTGTGGTACTGATTTCTTGTCATGGCCAAGCGTGGCGGCATGTGCTCATCTTCTTATATATTTGAAATGTTCTTTTCTCTATATCAACAGCCCTTTTCATCAAATTTCAGAGGGAGAGAGTGATGGAGAAAGAAGGGAGCTTGAGGTTGAGGCGAATTGTGATGAAGGAGGAGGAGGTGGAGCCATTGGAGTTCATAGAAGAGATGACAAGTCATGTAGATGAGGTGCAGCAGATGGTGCTGGACGACATCCTCTCCACCAATGCCAACGTTGACTACCTACAGAGGCATGGGATATTCGGTGGAAGTATAGACAGGAAAACCTTCAAGTCCAAGCTGCCAATCATCGGATACGAACACATCCTGCCCAACATACAAAGGATAGCAAACGGTGATCCTTCACCCATTTTCTCTGCCAACCCATCTCCGAGCTACTAACCAGGTCTCTCTCTCTCTCTCTCTCTCTCTCTCGATATATATATATATATATATATATATTGCACTTGGTTCACTTTTTGGAGGATGCTCTCCTCATAGTCATTAAGGAACATTGATTTGGGTTGAGGGTTGCGATTCTTGAGCTTAATTGATTGGGTATTCCTCCCCACCCTCTTTCTCTCTGTCACTCAAAATGTGTTTGTTTTGCCACGTATCTTAGATCCGCGATAATATGAGATCACTGGGATATCAGACCTGCGGATTTAGAGTCGACCTCCCTCTAATGCTCCACATCCGACTTTAAATCTACGTTTTTTTTACATGTAAAGTGGATTTAAGATGCACATTACTAAGACCAAGATCTGAGGTCCAAGGCTATCAAACATTACATTAATTTTTTCAACCACTAGACTTCGTTCCATTCCTAGAGGGCTTTCTCCTCAAGGGAAATTAATTTGCGTCGAGGGTTGTTGTGACCGGGTCTTAGCTCTCTCTTGATTTCTTGTACGTGCAATCAAATTTGAACTAATTGGCCTGATCAAAACCCAATCAATCTAATTTACCTGTGCACGCCTTAAAAACAAAAAAAGGAAAAGGTTTTCCTAAGAATGCATTTTTGGTGCTTTGCTCATTTTCGCTATAAATTGAGTTGGAACAAATGCATGTGATTTAATCAAGGAATCAAACAATTATGAACATAGTTCCATTTTTGTTTTACTATCTTAAGGGCAAATTTGCTTTTCCCGAATGTCACTATAGACAAGGGATTAAAATTCAAATATTCGAATTTCATTTTGGTTCCATCAAACTAAGGACCAAATTTTTGCCCATTATGAGAGATTACAGAACTCTACTTCCACCCTGAGGGGTCAGGGTCGGACAAGAACTTGGGAACCAATTTTTCTACTGTAGCTTCACTTCGAAGCTTCCACTGTCTGTCCATCTCTCCTACTGTTACCCTCTACCTCGATGCCAGATGAAATCCAGCCTCTTTGTCGAGTCTTTGAAACGTGGTCGATGCAGAGGGCACCCCTCGACATGGAGGGTTCCCTCGAGACAGAGGGTTTTTGCTCGATGCAAGGGTTTTAAAACCCTCTATTTTTTTTTGCGACTTGGCAGAGAGTTTAAAATTTGTCTTACAAAAGCCAGAGTATCACTCACTACACTATATATGATCACTATATATGATGTAATGGAATCTTTTCTACACAAAATAAATTAAATAAAGATCAATTAAAACAGAGGCTTTCTCTCATATCATAGGGCAAAATATTTGTTAAAAAAAAGATCTGTTCCCCCCTCTGGAGTACATATTATTAATATTAGTTTTTATTGAAACATGGAAGGAAAAGGACAAAATAGAGAAAGCGAGAACGCGTGCAAGAGAGAGAATCACCAGCCGACGCGAACGACTTTCGTTCAACACTGTTGTTTCCAGTGTCACAAAAAACTAAACACAAAAAGTACAAAATTATTTATAAATCCACAGCAAAAGCTTTTGGGTTCCTCCTTACAATACAAGCATCATGTTCGTCATAGGTTGACAGCAGCAACTCAGTTTCATGGTGAAGAAGAGAAGTGTGGAGAGAAGAAGCTGGTGAAAATGAATCCACTGCTTCTGAACCTCTTTTTCACACTTGTATTGGCAAATTGCATTTCGGTGTCAACAATTTGCACACATTTTTCAAAATGACTACGTATCTTTCAAAAAAATTACCTAGTTACCACGTGTTTTTTTAGAAAATTCCAAAGATCTGGTTAATCTTCAACCGTTCCGATTTGGAGTTTTGGAAATGTGGATTTTATTTTCATTCCAACAATTTTTGGAATGAAGTTCCTAAAAATCGTTCCAATTCCACAATTTCAAGGGATCAAACCTAATCTCCATAAACCTGCAAAAACATATATATAACCCAACATTACCATAATGTGTGTAATTAACATCAATTAAATATAATCAAGAATAGTTTTGTGCTAATTATTTATAATGAGCCGATCTCTTATTTACAGCAATGTTGAGCATAACTAACAGTAAAACAACGATTTTATTCCTTTATAAACTAGAGAGTGAGTATAGTTTGAAAAATTGAATAATGAGCCACCTGAACTTTCCTTTCTTTGAAGTATCATCAGAGAAATTAGACGCTTAATTTCTATAGGTTTGATATCAAACCCTAGGGTGAAAGGAATTGGAAACCGAAACCCCTGTCTCACCTCTTTCTTCTTCTTCCTTCCCCAAACTATGTGTGCATTAGTGTATCATTGTAAATTCTCAGTTCAGTTGAATGTCGCTTCTTTTGGCAGCTCTGGAACTTCAGGCGGGGAGCGGAAAATGATCCCGGTGATTGCCAACCATCATGAAGGGATTTATACAAACTTCGGATGGCTCATTCCCGCTGTCATGAACAAGTAACATATTAAGTTGGCACGTTTATTTTTCTCCCTGTGAAGTACATATCATCTATTTGGTGAATGAAATGGGTCATCAATGTCTTAGTCTACAAGTCGACAAGCATAATTGCACTCTCACTACTTTTATTCTTCGCTTTAAATATTCATTTGAGTGACTTTTGAATTGATAAGCAATATGGTGTTGGCTTAAGCAATTTGATTCTGATCAAAAAACAAATTTTGGTGATTAAAGTAAGATACATTAAGGTATTTGAATATTTGAACTTAAATTAAACAATGACGTCCTAATTATACGAGATCTTGTATGATAACAAAACTTTAGTAATATTTTAAGCTCTTGCATAAATCGGATATGCATGTGTTATTCTATTTCAAGTAGACATTTTGAACCAATTTTAAACTATGAGAAACATATAATATTGTTGTACTAATTCATGTAATATATAATGATCTCAAATTAAATGAAATTCATCACTGAATCAAACAACACCAACAATGAATCTAAGGATGAACAATAATGAAAAGATAAAGAACGTTAATCATTATATTTTCACTTCAATAAGTACTATTATTACTTGATGTATTCTGCTGATATGAGAATGATCACAAACAAGGGAATTAAATGAGAAAAAATCTGTGTTGAACTAGAACTGCTGACAATGAAGCACCATATTCTGCTCATTTCTTGGTTATTGACCCTTGGGTTAAAAAGAACCTACTGCAGGTGCAAAGTAGTTTTGCGTGACTTTGGAACAATGAGTCAGAGAGGAAAGGAAAAGAAAAAGGGGATAACATATCCTGTGTTTGCTGCAAAATTGATAACTGGAGTGTCAAAAGATTTGTTATGTTCTTCAACTAAGATAAAACAGTGCACTTATTTACACAAAGAATGTATAAACCATGCTGATGTTTTACAAATATGTGGAAAAAAGTTGCTATAGCATGTAATATTTTAGAAAGGTTTATGTATCAACATTAATAAAAAAAGTTGATGCATATGGACAAAAAACAAAAGAAGATCAAGGAAACATAATTGCACTGGTGGAGCTTCTTGGAAGGCTCCTTAACAACAAATATCACTTAAAAAACAGAACTTCTGTAAGAACCAGACTAATAAAGAGAATAAATATGGAGTCAGGTATTGTTTTTATCAAGATTTTTTTTTTATGTGTTTTTGGGCTTACACAGGACAAAAGTTCATTGCACCTTAAACCTTAACAGCATATTGATGATGGCTGGGTTCTTCTATGACAAACAGAAATATCTCAGGATTAGATAAAGGAAAGGTCCTATACTTCTTCTTGACTAGAAGAGAGACCAAGAGTCCAGCTGGAATTATCATGCGGACTGTACTTACAAGCTACTTTAAAAGTCCTCAATTTCTTTGCAAACACTATGCTAACATCAACTACAAAAGCTCCATTCCCTCCATCCATTGCACAGATGTCTTCCAAAGCTTGTATGCTCAAATGCTTGCTGGCCTAGCTCACCGGCTTGCCTTTCAACTTTTGCACCAATCTTTCTCCAGGCTATCCACTTCCCCAAGCGTCATTATCAGGAACTTGCAGCAGATATTGAGCATGGGACAGTGAATCCACAAGTCACTGACACAGCAGTTAGAGCAGCATTAGGAAACGCTCTGACCCCTGACCTAGAAATGCAGAACACATAAGGAAGGAATGTTCAAGTGGTGATTTTCAGGGTATCATAAGGAGGATTTGGCCAAATACAAAATTCTTGGATCTTATAGTGACAGGACAAATGGCACAGTATATTCCAAGCTTGAACTTCTATAGTGGGGACTTGCCTTTGACCAAGCACTCCCTATGGATCATCAGAGTGCTTCTTTGGGTTAAACTTATGCCCTTTTACTAAGCCTGATAACATTGCCTAACATGGCGTACATTGAGTTTTTGCCTGTCAAGCCTGCAGATGATATTGGACGGATAAGGGCAATGCAAGTGGTGGACCCTGTGGATTTGGCTCACGTGGAGGATGGAAAAGAGTATGAGCTCATGGTGACCACTTACTCTGGTAAAAATTTATATAGCTTTATTCAGTCACATGGCTGTGTGTGTTTCTGCATTTTCCTCTACGTATTTATGTGCAAGTGCATTGCCATCTAGTCTTGGGAACAACAATATTGAGAATTGGTGGCTTTCATAAAACATGAACCATATGAGTGTTGGTGGGTCCTTTAGTTTCAGCAAGATTTGACCTAACACACATCCACAGAAAAATACATGCACACGCACACACACATGTATAATAACTCTGTCATTTACTCCCTAATGTACCTACTAGATGAGTCTTTTGGCTATCTTATTTTTAAAATTATAAATGTACATGCCCAGGTCATTGTTCTTCTACCAGATACAGTCGATTCAACTACGTTTCCTTTTCCAAAAGTAGGATCTAGTGAGTATAGAGTGTTTATAACAATTTTAGGTTGTTTATTATGAAATTTTACAAGAACTTGTATGTGATTCATGGTCAAGCAATTTAACTTTTCTGTCGAAGACATTTAATAGTGTAAGTGATAGAGAACCCCCCTTGATTTACAGTCTTCTTTAAGCAAGTTAACAATATGGATATGACGCTTTAATTGTTCTGTCGTACAAAATATGTTAGAGCCAAGAGTTTGATTCCTAAAGCTAAGGTTTTCATTAAATTATAAAAATACCAAAGCAAGAGATTCACCATATGTAACATAAGTTATCCTATAGATGGATCGAATGAAAATCATGCTAAGCATGTCTGGATTTGCCTCGAACATAAATTACGAGGCTGATCTCACTTTCTCTCTTTTCACGTATATATATATATATATATATCGTTACATTTCAAAGTCAAAATACTGAGTAGCTGTTCCTATACATGACAGCCTATGAATTGCCCACATTGTTGACCAACCATCTCTAAGTAGGATCACTATTTCATTGGAAAAAAGTGACTGCCGTCCTTGGTGGGTTTTTTTATGTTCTCTTTAATAAGAAACACAAACTTAGATTAGTTAAGTTTGACATGTATGTATGTTTCTGAAGAAGTGAAAGCATTACAGTAGTTCATTTTGCAAAAATGGTGAAGAAAGCAAGTGTTTTGGTTGAGCTAATTCGATCTATGTTGTACCTTTATGAAAATAAGCATTGATGAATCAATTACAAGCTTAGATTTGAGAAAAAGTTTAATTGTGCTCACCTAGAAATAGCCCAACTTAAATGCATTAGGCCAAGGATTGCCAGTTAAACTCAACTAGTGGTCTTCGTGCTGTAGTTTGACCACCAGCTTGGCAACCATTGTAAGAAATCAAAATGAAGAAATAATTAAAGGGACATAAATTTTTAAAGTGGTTCAGCCAATAGGCCTACGTCCACTACTCTATCATTTCTTGCTTGCCTTCCTTTGGTGGAGAGGCTCATTTATATAGAGGAGTTACATAAGGGGTCTCTAGTACACAAGAGACATGACTTTTCATCTTTCAACATACATGACTTTTCATCCCTCAAGAGACATGACTTTTCATCTCTCAAGAGACATGTCTTTTCATTTCCTAAGAGACATGACTTTTCATCTCCCAACAGACATGACTTTTCATCTCTCAAGAGATATGACTTTTCATCTCCCAAGTAATACACATTGAGAGCCTTCTTGGTGTTTCTGTTAACATCCCCCCACAAGCTCAATGCTCCAACAATGAGATTGAGCTTGTTAATTATTTGATAATGGTGCTGCTTACTAAGTGGCTTAGTTAAAATATCAGCAACCTGATCTTTGGAAGAGATGTACTGAATTTTCAAATCTCCTTTAGCCAATTTTTCTCGAACAAAATGAAGGTCAATCTCTATGTGTTTGCTGCGACTATGATACACAGGATGAGCTGCAAGATAGGCTGCGCCGATGTTGTCGCACCATAATATGGGAGGTTGTGATTGATCAACACAAAGTTCTTTTAATAAAAATTGTAACCACATGATTTCAGCAGTAGTATTGGCAATGGATCGATACTCAGCCTCAGTGCTAGAACGAGAGACAACTGACTGCTTTTTAGCACTCCATGAAACTAGATTGGATCCAATAAACACTGCATATCCACCTGTAGAGCGTCGTCTATCATCAAGACATCCTGCCCAATCTGCATCACTGTAAGCATTAATATTTAAAACTGAACTAGGTCTAATAACAAGGCCATAATCAATAGTGTGCTTCAAATATCTTAGGATTCTCTTTACGGCATCCCAATGGGCATCAGTAGGATGATGCATGTATTGACAAACTATGTTGACAACATAAGAGATGTATGGACGAGTCACAGTAGAGTATTGAAGAGCGCCAACAATGCTGCGATAAAGAGTTGGATCATAAAAATTTGATCCAGTTTGAGCAGATAAAGCAGGGGAGCATGCCATGGGAGTTGAAACTCCCTTAGCTCCAAGCATATTTGTTCTTTTGAGAAGCTCGAATATGTGCTTCCTTTGAGACAATATTAGCTTATTGTCAATTTTTTTTCCTTCTATGCCCAAAAAGAAATGAAGCTCACCCAGATCTTTAATGACAAACTCACTTTTGAATTGATAAATAATTTTATGAATATATCTGGTGAGCTTCCTGTTATGATCATGTCATCCACGTATACCAAAACATATAGAAGTATTTCTCTTTTTCTCAAAATAAAAAGAGATGAATCTGTTTGAGCCCCTTTAAAACCAAGATTTTGGAGGAATAGACTAAGATGGGCAAACCATGCCCTAGGAGCCTGTTTTAAACCATATAAAGCACGTTCAAGCTTGCATACATGATTTGGGAAAGAATGATTTTGAAATCCGGGTGGTTGAGCCATATAAAGTTCTTCTGAAATAGATCCATACAGGAATGCATTTTGAATATCCAGCTGATGTATTTTCCATTTGTGACTAATATAAATAGTCAATACTGTCCGAATTGTAGTAGGCTTCACAGCAGGGCTGAAGGTTTCAGTATAGTCAATTCCTTCTTTTTTATTATATCCCTTGGCGACGAGTCTAGCCTTGTATCTTTCCAATGATCCATCTGCCTTTCGCTTGATTTTGAACACCCATTTACATCCTACAATGTGTTTGGCTTCTTTCTTTGGAACAAGTTTCCAAGTATTGTTTCGAATAAGAGCATCATATTCTTCTTGCATGGCCTTCCTCCAATTTTCATCTTCATATGCTTCCTTGAAACTTGAGGGTTCTTTGTCTTCAAGAAGAGTGGAGACAAGAGCTCTTGGAAGAGAGTGTTTGCTAGAAAAATATGTATGAAACTCATTGTATTTAGAATTAGGTTTGAAGATTCCCACTTGACATCTAGTAGTCATAGGATGGACTCGTTCTTGATTTGGTTCATTTTCATTGGATTGGGTAGGCTCTTCATTTCCAAGAGTTTCAGGTTGAGATTCACTATTTGTTTCAGACTGAAGTAAGGGTTCCTCTGAAGTTGTGGAGGTACTAGATGATGGTATTGTAGGGTTTGAGAACTGATATTCATGAGGGGAGGTTAAAATTATAGCTTGGTTTTGAGTTTCTAGATCTTGAGTTCTAGTTTCTTGAGTATCAATAAAAGGAAATTTTTTCTCATTAAATTGGACATGTCTCGAAATATAGATTTTACGAGTTCGTACACCCAAACAATAATATCCTTTATGTTGAGGAGCATAACCCAAGAAAACACATCTTTCAGAACGGTAATCTAATTTATTTTTCTGATAAGCTCTTAAACAAGGGAAGCATTCACATCCAAAGATTTTGAGGAAGTCATAGTCAGGTTTCTCTTTGAACAATTTTTCCAAAGGAGAAGCAAAATCAAGAATCTTGGTTGGCATTCGGTTAATCAAATATACAGCTGTACAAAAAGCATAGGACTAAAAGTTCTTGGGAATATTACCTTCTGCCATTAGAGATAAACATGTTTCAACAATATGTTTATGTCTCCTTTCAGCTGCTCCATTTTGTTCAGGGGTATGAGGACATGATATTCTATGTCCAATCCCATTATCGACAAGATATGATTGAAGCCCTTGAAATTCTCCTCCCCAATCTGAGTGAAAATATTTTATCTTGTGCCCAGTGAGATTTTCAGAAAGTGCCTTGAAAGCTTTAAAAACATGACTGACATCTGATTTTTTTTTCATCAAATAAATCCAAGTATATCTTGAAAAGGCATCCATAAAAATCACATAGTACTTAAAACCATTCACACTCTCCACTGGGGCTGGACCCCATACATCAGAATAAATGAGTTCAAGTGGGCATTTCACCTTACTTGAAATAGCATTAAATGGAAGTTTATGACTCTTAGCCTTTTGACAAGCTTCACACAAATAATTTAAACAATCATCATAATAAGACAAATCACACTTGTTCAAAACCTTCTTAACAATGAAAAATGAAGGGTGACCAAGTCTTTTGTGCCACTGCCCAATAGTATGTCTTTCTCCAAGTTGTGCTTCTTTTTTTCTGCTACTAAGGTCTATCTTATATAGCTCATCACTGCTCGTTCCTTGATGAAGAATTTTTCTCGTTCCCTGCTGCTTAACATAACACATATTAGGATGAAACTCAAAATAGACTCCATTATCATTAGAAAAACGTTTTACAGATAACAAGTTTCTTGTTATTTTGGGCACATGAAGGAGATCATTTAAAACTAAATTTTGAGATGTCTTTGAAGAACCAATATGAAAAATTCTCAAACCTGATCAATCTCTGATTTTTACTGCATCTCCACCTTTGTATTTGGCATGAATGGACAAGTTATTGATATCATTGGTGATGTGATGAGTCGCACCGGAGTCAGGATACCAATTGTCATCTCCAATATCTTGATTCAAAGTGCTAGAAGAAACTGCATGATATGCTTGAGGAGGCGTTGTCTCTTTTTCTTTAAGCAAGTTAGTATATGGCCAACAAAACTTTGCAATATGACCAACTTTTCCACATATTTGGCACACAAAACGATCACCTTTGTATTGATCACTTTTCCAGACTCCTCCTCTAAATTGATAGTTGTTTCTACTACGACCTCTGTAGTTGGTTTGCTTGTTGTAAACTTGTTTTGAGGCAATATTCGCAGCCAGCATAATAGATTCAAAAGTTTGAGAATCATCTTCTTTTAAGTTGGCTTCTTGTATGAGAAGAAGCCCATGAAGTTCGTTTAAAGAGACAGGGTCCTTTCGAGTTTCCATACTGACTTTAAAAGCAAGATATTCACTTGGCAATCCTCTAAGAATTTGAAGAACAAGATCATCTTCATCAACAGGTTTGGATGCAATGGCTAATTGAAGAGCAATAGATTTTGCTTTGTTTATATAAACATCCATAGAACTAAACCCCTTTTCCAAATCTTGAAACTATGATTTTAACTGCATTATTCGAGCCCTAGATTGAGTGGCATATGAATGCCTAAGAGCGCTCCAAACCTCTAAAGAGGTTTTTAAACCAATAATTTGGGTATGTATTGCTTCAGATAGAGAGGACTTAATCCAACTCAAAAGTAGTTGATCATTTCTCAACCATTCAATATATTCTGAACTAATTTCAGTTGTTCCACTTCTAAACATTGACAGAGAAGGTTTGCTTCCATCAATATATCCATAAGACCAAATGAGATCAAAATTGAAGTGAATTGAGATTCCCAAATAACATAATTTTCAGCATTTAACTTGATGGTGAGGAAATGCTGTAAATTGCTTGGGCAATGAAGAGGAGAAGCAAGAAAATTCATACCCGTATCAGAGTTGACTCCTGTATTTGATGATGCTTCTTGATTTGCCATGAGAATGAAACGTGGCAACAAAGATGTGATCCTTAGGATCTAGTAGCAACACTAACAAGGACCAGTGGCTCTGATACCATGTAAGAAATCAAAATGAAGAAATAATTAAAGGGACATAAATGTTTAAAGTGATTCAGCCAATAGGCCTACGTCCACTACTCTATCATTTCTTGCTTGCCTTCCTTTGGTGGAGAGGCTCATTTATATAGAGGAGTTACATAAGGGGTCTCTAGTTCTCAAGAGACATGACTTTTCATCTTTCAACATACATGACTTTTCATCTTTCAACATACATGACTTTTCATCCTTCAAGAGACATGACTTTTCATCTCTCAAGAGACATGTCTTTTCATTTCCTAAGAGACATGACTTTTCATCTTCCAACAGACATGACTTTTCATCTCTCAAGAGATATGACTTTTCATCTCCCAAGTAATACACATTGAGAGCCTTCTTGGTGTTTCTGTTAACAGCCTTTCCCCATGACCAATGGTAAATTTGACTTGAATTTGCGTCTATTGGGATGTGTAAATGAAATAATCTTCAATGATGGAAAGTAACTTTTGGAACAACCACATGCCCTTTTTCAAAACATTCTCCATTGTTTTTTTACGATCTACTTGATAGATGCAGTTATTAATCATATCCAAGAGATGAACATATCTAGATAGATGAAGCCATGCAAACAAGTGATTAATGTTTTTTCCTCATTGCTCACGAGATGAATTTCTTTTCCTCATGCTACACTAGGTCTTTACCGATATAAGATTGGGGACGTACTAAGAGTTGCCAACTTCTACAACAAAGCTCCCCAATTCCACATTGTTGGTCGGAAAAATGTTTGCCTTAGCATTGATGTGGACAAAACGGAAGAGACTGAGTTACAGAAGGCCATAGCGCAGCTGAACTTGCTCAGCTTAGGCCACAAAATGCAAGAGTTCTTGACTACAGTTGCTATACTGATGTTAAGACAATTCCAGGGCATTATGTTATTTATTGTGAACTTTCTCCAATCAATCATAGTGAGAACTCTTCATTCTCACGGGTAATCGACCAATGCTGTCTCACTATCGAACAGTCACTAAATTCTGTTTACAGAGCCCTGCGTGCCTATTACAAAAGAATGGCACATTCCATGAAGTAATGGACCATGCTATAGCTAGAGGTGCTTCTGCAGCACAATACAAGCCTCATAAGTGTGTCAAATCTACTTGGTTGCTGGAGATATTGGAGGCGAGGGTTGTGTCAACTCATTTTAGTCCAGGTGTTCCAAGTTGGTCGCCATGACCATAGCAGAAGATGGCTTCAATCGGATAAGCTCAAGCTTCTGGTAGGAGATCTACTTGCATTATATTTTGTCTGCACGTCTGTATGTGTTCTACACAACTGTCTGGTGCTTCTATCTATAAATGAACATGGACATCTTCCCTTCTTAGCCGCGCACATATATGCACATATAAGAAAATATTCAAAATACTGCCCACCAAATTGGTAGCCATGTCCGTTCAGTGACAGAGCATGCACAGCTTCATATTTAAAGCTAGAACGAGAAAATGAATGAAAAACGTTCAATCTCGTAGGGGACTGCCTCAATGATGGTTAGGATGAACCCTTTAACTTTTTTTATTTTTTATTTTGTCTATTTTAAAATTTCGATTCATTTCCTAGAAATATACATAAATATAAATATCATTTAATTTCAATGAAAAGAAGCAGCATTGCTTTGGTGACACATTTTCTGGATTTTAAATTCAACTCGACCATTTACCAAAACGCACTTGAATACCTTACTATTTTGCCAATTTGCTACCATTATAATTTTTTAATATTATCGATATTAAAAATTTATAGTTAACATTTTCTTAAATTTACATAAAGCCATTAGCTTATTGTTTTGATTTAAAGAAAATATTTATAATAATTATTTTTTCCAAAATTCATTTTAATAAAACCTCAACATGCTAAATTTCATTGTCACTTTTTAAGGTTTTTTTCCAGAAATAAACATACAAAAACATATCTGCTTATAAAAGAATAAAAAGTACAATCATCTTTGTTATGACGGTGCTAATTTGTTTGAACTATATGCCTGTGTTCCTTAAAAACAAATTTCTGTTCCGTCACTGCCACCCAATGCTGCCACGGCGATCACCCATCTTTCTTTGGCAAGATGAGTCCCACCTATAGCCCTCTGGTGAGGATGACAAATAAGAAACACACACACACACGTATATGGGTTTAACCAGATTTTCTCATACTTTTCTGATATTCCTTCCATTTTTCTTTTACAGAACTATTGCAGTCCATCCTAAGATTAATGGATCCAAAGGGGGACTAAAAGAGAGTTGATCTCACTGTAACAGAGGAGACTTACAGCAGTACTGTCTAAATCATCCACATATATCTTATCATTGAAATGATTACCGCTACATCCCTTGGAAGTGACGATGAGGCTGAGAAGCTATAGTGGGGAGAACGTTTCCCGGAACAGATACCACCGTCAAGCAAAAAAATGAATATTCATTTCAAGAAATGCTAGAAATCTTCTCTTTAGGACACCTAACATATTTTTTCTTGTTTTGCCAAAAGCCCAGTATTCAGAATCTCTTGCTTTGGGTAAAGTTTTGACCGGAATTATCCCAGTGTGATGTTCTGGAAACTTCAAAATAAACCTATGTAATATAAGATCTTAGTTTGAGAAAGAAATCAAACCAGACCTGCATTTGCAAGAAGCCCTTGCAGGAATTAATCCCTCTTGAGCTCTAATCTGAAGTGGAACTAGCCTGTGTACTAAAGAATCAGGAATGTCCAACCTGCAAAAACAAGAAGAAGCTTTCGGCAAACAAAGAATGCAAAGTGTATTCCTCAGAAATTTTAAGGATGCAAAACTAACCAACTCAATGAAAGATCATAAATGGCTGCAATCTCACATACGGTCATCTAGTCACTACAGGGACACAGGAAAAACAGGCAGCTTCTAAATCCTTTTTTCTTTGGTAAACTGGTTGGGAGAGAAAGAGAGAGGTCTCATAGATTATTCCGGGTGGTCCTTGTCCATCGTCAGCCATTGTCAATAGAGAGAGAGAGAAAAAGAGTGTCCTGACATTGCGGCTCATTTAGGAGGATGGAATAAAACTGAAAACCAACCTTAACATTAGCGCTTATAGAGCAAACCAACTGATTTTGGGAACAACACAGCTTGAAATTTTGATATGTGGACTCTTGGAGATAAATCAAGTTCCTCTCAAACGGATTGGCTATGACCAAATTACTACAGGATCATCCGAAAGAGCTGTTAAACCCTGTCCCCAACCCAATTACATATCTCATACTGGTTTTTGGCAATGATTTCACCAATATCTATATAGCCACACAGATTCTTGATCAATTATTTCACCAATTGCCATATTCAACGTTTGCATCTAACTACAAAGGTGTTTCAGCATCTTACTTCTGCCCGCATGCTAAAATATGAGGAACAATTCACCTAATAACATGGTCTCCTCAGTGTGAGATGTTCATATTACTTAGTGTATGACACAGATGGAGCATGGTATGATGATGTCAATAAGCATGGGAAGTCAATGCGTTTTCAAGAACTGCATGCACAACAACAAACATGGGTATTGGCTAGGGCTCTTTCCTTGGCCGATAAATTAAGTTTCCATTGCCAAAAATATATTTTTGGCAATGACCTATACCACAGCGATTGCTAAGGGTCACCCTGACATAGGTCTTTCTTCCAAAAGCCATTGGGCAAGGGCTGAGCCGTTGGGAAAAAGTTGTTGGGCATGAATACATATTTTGTTGGCAACAAGAGTGGCCATTGCCCATAAACTTTTTGGGCATGGCTCCATATTTTATTGGCAACAAAAGTAGCCGTTGCAAAAAATGGCTACATCTGAAACTAACCAATAATATGGCTATATGCATTACTACTTGCATAAGCTTTCCAGTAGCAGCATTATATATATATATATATATATATATAAAGTGATAGTTTCATAAATTGAAATTTAGTGAATAAAAACTATCTCATATTATTATTATTATACAACGTGTATATAAAACCAAAAAGTTTTATACAATATCCAGCTTTCACAGACTCAAATTTTTATGTTATTGACCAAAATTAACAGTTCGTGAATTGCAATCAAGCTCTATTTATCAGGCTTCAAACTGGTACCCTGCACCTTCACTGCAACACTTTTATTATCTGCATGAAAGAAACTGGATGAGGTTAATCAATAAACACGAGCAAAGGTGAATAGGATCTGGATTGCCTCACCAGCATCCAGGAGTCCAAAAACCCCAAGAAAGTCTGGAAGCAGGTTATATCTTCGGCCCTAGCCCTACTGCATGTTCAAATAAAAATATCAAAATTTGCTCATGTTTTAAATATTTTAAGTGTTTCGTGTTGTCACACTTCACAGAAGAAACCTGTTACCCTTTATACACACATCACATAATTTTTGTCTCTTATCTGTATGCTTTTCTTCAACTTCTTAGGACCACCATGTCCTTCTGAGCATCACCATCTCCACCCTAAGATTGGTATTTATATATCTCATACAAATTTCCTCCTCTTTTTTTTATTATAGAGAGAGAGAGAGAGAGATTAGTACAAACCAGACACTTAAGTCAGGGACAAAAACCAGACCCTTTAGATTTTGTATAACCAACTATAAATTTTGGACCTTTACATTGATTGGTTTGTTATGTACATATTTTGCAGAAAGGGCCATTGTGTGCAGACGTTGTCATTGGGCAAGGGAATACAACGTTATGGAAAATGTGTGGTCTTCATAAAAAAACTTGCTTGACTGTCTTCTTTGATGTTTCGCCAAGTGAATGGTCAAGCCCTGCAGAACCAGGTGCAAGCCGGCAAGTGTATATTCAGTTTTAGACAAAATATGCCATTTCTATCCTTTCTTTTCCTTTTCTATGTTGCTATATTTAATACCTTGGTTTAGATTGTGCAGTCTTAATTCATTTACCAGAACCCTGAAGGACAAATGAGACTCCGCATGACAACTATCACAAGAAAGTGGGTGGATGGTTCTGCTAGTACAATGATTGGTCATCAAATTTCTCAGTTTACATGCTTGATTTGATGCTTTTTCTGACACATATCTAGGGCCAAAAATAAATGAGATTCAGCAGACTAATTATTTTTCTGGAGAAGATGTGTATGTGATCCATGCAATAGATTATCTTTTGTTCTTTTGTTTTTAACTTGAAAAGAAAAGAACTCCATCAATCAAGGGTGAGTGTTCAATTCTGGCCTCAATTTGCTGTCATTATTGATCATCTAACAAGGCCCCTTATCTTATCAATATAGAAGGACGTGTAGTTAGTGATGGTCCTCTTCCTAAAACTAGATCTTATTAATTTAGCTGCTGATAGCTTGCATATGATCTTTTTCATCCTAGCTGCATGTGTGGCTCAGATGGAGACCCTATCTGTCATAGCTAATCTTCCTTGGCTGAGTTAGTGATTTGAATTCTCCTGCATGCATTATCTCCATGAAGCATGACCACCAAATTTCACTCTATTATCAACTTTGTTTCGTTTTTCTTCTCTCTTGTTTTCCTTTCAGTTCTTCACATCTTAAAAGATCTGCTTATTGCCCTTTTGTGTCCATGAAACCATAATTTCTGAAGTTTTCCATCGTTAACTTGCTTTCCTTGACAAGAATTATTACTTTGCTAGGTTGTCAACTGGGCTTGCAATGGTAGTGAACGCTGGCATCACTATCATGGACAGGAATTTCAATAAGCTCAGATATTTATTAATCCAGATTTTCTTTCTTCTTATGAACAGAAATTTTTTATCCAGCTCTTTTGATGAGCTGCTTTCTTATTCTTGACATTCCCATTAACTGAAATTCTTGCATGTAACACATACCCCTTGTATAGTAATTTACCTTATTTAGAGATGCAATTCAATTTTTGGCAGGGAAGAAAAGTAACTCCTCTGCTTTACAATCCTGAAGCAAGTAACTCCTAGTCTGGAGTTTGGGGTTGCATTGAAGGGTAAATTATTCCCTGTTATTATTCTCTAATTAATTTATTTTGCTTTTAATTTTTATGCTTAATGAGTTTTCCTAATAGGGGGCTTCAATCAACCTTTCGTGTGTGGTGGTCAGCCATGGTCAATGACAAGGAAAGATCGAGAAAAATCTAATCAAGATATGCAGCCCCAAGCATGGTACGAAGAAGAAAATTTGATTGTTTTTATTTAGTGTCTATGCTTGTGATGTCCTAACCAGCTGTTTGTTACCATCTTAGTTATCGAGGTAACCTTCCTCTCCTGCCTCTTGCCTCTGCTGTAATGAAGTTAAAGAAGTGAGAAGCAGCAGACGCATGACCAATGATACTTCCATAAAATTTGATTTGTCTTGGACATTTTAGTTTTTAATTCATTTAAATTTAAATTTTTAAAATTTTCATGTGGACCCTTCACTAGCAAGAATTTTTACAGACTGTTAAAATTTTTCATTTTTATAGGCTCCGCTATTGATCTCTTATCTCTTATTATCTTGTGTTGGCTATCATTATTTGGTTTTCAGTTTTTTTTTTTTTACTTCTCATTCCGCAGTCAAAATAATGGCAATAATGCCAAGCATTTATAAACTGATGAAATGGGTTTGCTATTCTTAATGGAAAATGTAGCTTACATGTTGTTTCCTTTTCTTGAGCTTTTGTCTTTTTTTTTAATGAGTTATAGGTCTCCGTCTCTGTATCCAATATACATACTGATCATAAAGATCAAAGTTGTGCTCCAGCTGCTCATATCCTTGTGGACTTCTAAAGTTCTCACACAAAAAAGTTTACTGCATAGATTGGATTTTTCCAAGCTTGTCAAGGATGGACTTTATCAAAAGGTAATAGTTTGGTTAGTTGTTACGTGTAAAGTCCAATTGCTCTGTGTATATGTTATATATATGTATGTCATGATCAAAACCCATTACTCGATTGGATGTGTCATTTGATACTTGTTCTTTTTGAAACCTATTGAAGCCTTCCACAACATGCAGAGAAAATGCTGGTTGTCTTGGACTGGCTAAGGTCAACAGTAGAGAGTACTGCAGATATCAATTGCCTTCATAGTGTTCTTTTGAACTTTTTTGTGCTGCAAATTGTGTTTATTTCCTGCTCATTAGCATCTAGTCTACCACTATAGATCGTGTTTTTGAAGTCCAAATTGATTTGTTTCACCAGTATGTCACCTCGAACAAATGAATTAGGCCCTTTGACCCAAAAGCAGGGGGAAAGAAAGCAGAGATAGTCCGATAGCTTAGACACAAAAGATTTAGAATGCTTTGCTTGTAAGAGATATCTAGAATAACTTAATTCAAGTTCAAGTATGAAGAAAGCACTTCAGATTATAAAATTTCTCAATCTCAATCAGTTGTAGGATATTTGATTGGAACCAAAAGTTCAAGCTTGTCTTAATACTATCTAGTTAGAGCCTATGTCACATAGGTACGGGTACAATTGTGATACACGTATGGTGTTTTCACCAATCTTGGTACGGCGCTATGACAATAATAATATATTTTTAATTCCGAAAAAGTAAAATTAAAAAAAAAATGAAAAAACAAAATTGATATCATCACATCATTAAGACAATGTTCCTTTCATAGTTCCTACATGTAGTCTCATAAAAAAAAAACATAAAATGTTCCTTTCATAGTTCCTACATATAATCTCATAAAAAAAAACACAAATAAACTGAGATCACTCTTTCGGTTGTTCTTCCTCTTCCATGTTCACCTCCGCAACCTCCTATTCATCCTCCTCTACCTCTTGCAATGTACATGGTTCATTTAACCCCGAATTAAGATGGTTTACATCATCCTCTCCTTTGAAGTTAAAGTTCTCACCATTTACATCCCAACTTTTTTTGCTTTCTTCCCTATAAAGGATAAGAATTAAGAATGTAATTATCAAGTTGTCAAGTATATAGATACAAAAAAATTTACAAGACAATAAGTGTTCATTTACCTGTATTCATATTGTTTCGTGAAAGTAACTGAAGGTTAGAATGCACATAAACTAAATCTTCTGCACGTTTGCTTGTAAGTTTGTTTCTCTTAATGTTGTGAATAGGTGTTTCAATTCCGTTTGGATCATGAAGATATAGCAGGCTAAGCTAACAACCTCAAAGCAAGGTTTTGAATAGTGGGAAAAGCATGTCCATGTTTGATCAACCAAGGAATAGGTAGATATATGTCCCTGTCAACCATTGCAGCCATATTTTCATCTTCTAAACTCATTGTGAGCTCGTTCATTTTGATATGGATCTTTAAAAATTTTATTAAGACATGTCAACTTATGTCTTGATAATTCAGGATCTATATGTGGTGGGGTTCTTCCAACACCTTCAGAGAGCCAATTTAATCCATAATACTTAGGGTTCAATGAGTGTGTCATGCATTGCAAAGGAGTGTTGCTCTTATCCCATCTTGTTACTAATATATTGTGCACATGATAAAAAAAATTTGAATCTTCAAGTACAAAGTCATTCTTCTCATGATTCAAAATGACATCCCATAATTTTTCAATCATACTGTCCTACATCTCATAAACACAATTAAGCATTGGTTTATCACAATCAAGAGCCCTCAACATCTCACAAATAGGCTTTATGAATGCAAGAAAATAATAGATTTTATCCCAAAAATGTCATCAACAAGCAATCGCTGGATGGTTTGAGCCTTGTCATCATCATCAGCACAATAGAAATTCCAATCATCATTTATCACATATTGATTAATGCACTTTTAACCTTCTTGATTCTCTTCATCGTAATAACGATAGAAGCATAACGTGTCTTTGCAATTCTTAACAACTTCAAATCAGTATATCTATTATAAATGAAAAGCGCATGTTGATGACTAACTATGAAGCTTCTAATGTTTTTAACATCTTTCTCCAAGTCTTCAATCTACAAACACAATTCATAAGAACAAAGATCTTCAATGTCAAATTTAAACTATGGACTGCACAAGGTGTCCAAAAAATGTGAGGGTATTCATGTTCTACTAGAAGACTGGCAGCTCTACATACAAGTGCATTATATGTAATTATCTGGACAGCCTTATCATTTCCAACTTCCTCAATCAACTCTACAAATAACAAATACTCGACATTTTTAAATCCACCACATGCATCTATTGCTTTTAAAAAGATTGGTCCATTAGCTGAAGTTCAAAAAAGTTAATAAGTGAGTGTCTTTGAATATCTGTCTAGCCATTAGATACAATTTAAACTCCATGTTGCTCCCATGTCAACTTTTATAGCAATTTATCTGTTTGATTATTCTTTGTTGTAGGATGATGGTTCAAAGCTTTTCAGAGCTTGGTGTAACATATCCAGACGTGTTGTTATTTGCCAAAGATGTAATTAGATCCTTTCAATATGGATTTATAGCTGCATTAAATAGTATACAGCTAAAAAATAAGAATGTTCCAACTTTTCTATCTAATTCTTGTCTTTTTTATAAGCAAACATTTGCCTAATTGATTTTTGGGATATGCCCACTTTTCTTTTTTCATGGCCTTCGTACGCATCATTGTATAAGAGTACTAAAAGAATGTTAATAAAACCATATGATTTCTCACTTTTCTTCATATCATATTGTTCATTCTCCGTCTTCAACCCATTCACACTATCAGTCTTGATCTTTTTACATTTCTGAATACCATAAACTTTTATTTGCAGTAGATGCGCTTTAACTCTTGTATATGTCCCATTGAGCTCCTTTCCACAAATAGAACATTCACATATTACATTTCCACCACCACCACCACAAACACAAACTTTTTCCCATATGTTTTTTCCTATCCTAAGGGCAAATTTTCATTTCTGGAATGTCACTGTAGACAGGGATTAAAACTCAAATATCCAAGTTTCGTTTGGGTTCCATCAAACTAAGGACCAAATTTTGCTCATTATGAGAGATTACTCAAGTTTATGGAATTCTTGTTCCACTCTAAGCGGTCGAACGGATATTTGGGAACCAATTTTTGTACTATTCGCTCACTTCAAGGCTTCCACTCTCTTCATCTCTCCTACTATTACCCTCTACCACGATGCAGAGGATTTCAGATGAAAATCCAGCCTCGGCATCGAGGGTTTGAAACATGGTTGACACAGAGGGCAGCCCTTGACATGGAGTTTTCGAAATGTGGAATTTATTTCCAGTACAACAACTTTTTGAAATGAAGTTCCTAAAAATCATTCCAATTGCACAATTTCAAGGGTTCAAACTATTACCTAAAAGATAGGTTCTAATGGAAGCCTACTCTCCATATACCTGCAAAAAATATATATAGAATGTGCGTAATTAATATCATGAGTGGTAACTTATGGTATATCAACGAGTGTCCAAGAAGAAGTAGATAAACCTTATCCTTAGTTGCCTAAGGAAAAATCTATGTTATTACTAAGCCATTTAGCTAAAGTATATAAGCATAACTTGGCATTGGATTATTGTGACCTAAAATGATCTCAATTCGGTTCCTATACCTCATTTTCGCCAAATTATTTCCATATAGAGAATGTTCGATGCGCATAAACTTTATGTGATGATTTACAACCTCATTATATACCTTTACCTCATATTGTCTTTGTCAACCTTGTCAATCTTTTCTACTAATTTAATCTATGTCCTTCAGATTTTTCACTCAAGATGTATTCTTTCCAACATAGTGTCACATTCCCTTATGATCACATCCTCTTTGGGGAAGGATCCGAACGATCTATTTATATTTATCTTAAGTTTAAACGTTTGGTTCTCGAATGGTATCGATCTTGGCATCCCACCTTCTGTCAGATGTTTCCTTCCTACTTTGAAGAATGTGGGCTAGAGACAGTGGCAGCCAGAGGAATGCAATTAGTGGATAAGAATTTGGTGCATGCAATTGCCAAGCATTGGAACCCAAGGACTTCATCTTTTTGGTTTTCATAGGGAGAAATGACAGTATTACTAGATGAATTCACGAGACCTCCCTACACCAACTTGTGATCCAAATGACCCATTGGAGAATCAATTCCTCATAAACCCAACTAAGGTTAATGCAAATGACAACTTGGCCCCTAGTAGAAAACCATGAGAGTTATAGCATCAACCTAAAAAATCTATATGAAGAATTTGTAGCCTATGTTGAACCTTCTACCATATCTTGAAAAAACATATGAAGAGTTAAACATTGTATGATGCTTTACACAGTTGGAATGAACTTTTTTACCAATGAAACTGACCTCCTAGGTGTTCATAACGCCCAACATTTTAAGATATGGGGACATAGTAGGACTCGACACTTGCTAGTAGCAATGACAGCCTTTGCTTTGCTTTACTAAGGACTCACCTGCTTTACTACTGGAGACACTGATTTTGTAGAAGGATGCACATATGCTTTACAATTGTGGTTCCTCAAGCATTCGAGACCCCAACCCAGTCTATTTAGAAACACTGATGGAGCATTGATAGTCTTAGAACCATACCGCTATTTGATTGAGATGTTAGATGAAAAAGAAATCATTTGAGACTTTTGTGATCGCTGCTCGAATCCACCTAGATATACTCACCATTACTATGGTCATACCACACTCTTGGACCCTTATTTGATAGCTGATTATTGTGTTGATAGATGCATAAAATAATTCTCTCAGAGACAGAAGATGGTTTCTAAGCATACCCCAATTGGAAATATTCCCGAATTTGACCCCAGCTCTCCTCAATCGGCAACATTAATAATAATAGCTCGACAAGAATGGAAGATACAGATACCCTACACTTGGTTCACTGGCCCAAGGGTAAACAAGGAGTACGCTGAGTGGTGGTATGCCAACCGACCACCATCCATCATTCCCTAAAAGTTTTTGTTGTCAACTTTGTACCCCTTATTTTGTCTTCAGTCATTGTCATCTTCGTTAATGTTTTCTCTCGATGTAACATTTGACATTCTTAAAGCAATATGAACCTTCATTTTGTCATCATTTCCTTTCAATACCTCTTCATTTTCCTATCTCATAAGGTGAATACTTGAAAGCAAACAAGATGTTTGAAAGCAAAGCACAAGCTAAGCTGACTTCTTAGAATGAGGCTTCCTCTTTTGATCCCATGCCAGAAACACATGCTTCCTAGCAATCGAGCCAGAAGGCTATCATATGTTTCGGTTGTTTATGGAGCGATTCATGAGGGGGCAAGAAGAACAAAAGACCCTCATGGTTACTCCAAAACCAGCAACTGAAAAGCTGGCCGAATAAAAAAGAAACAATAAAAACAACCAATATTCTCCTACGCATTGAGATAAAGACCATCTAGATTCAGACTCAACAACTAGTAAGGAGGAAAAACCTAAATTGGTTCTGCTCAAAAAGAAAAAGACAATGAGGAAAAGCAAGAAAGGAAAAAAAATCGTAGAGAAAAGCGGTTCACCTAGCCCTATCACCAGCGATTTAGAGGAGAAGCAAAAAAGAAAAAGCAAGCATGCCAATAAAGGCAAAAAGATAAAGAAGTACATCCCAAGCAATAGTTTGAACTTAAAAAGTTCTAAATAGAAAGTAAATGAGATCAATGGCAAGAAGAAAAAGACAAAGCCAGAATTAGTCAAATCAAGTGATGGCGAAAGTCCAACTCAGCAAAGGTTTCATAAAATAGAGAAAAAAGGAGCAACGTTGAACTTAGGGAAAAAGAAAAATGCTCATACTCATGCGAGGATTACTACCTGGGCATTGAAGAAGATGAAGACGTGAAGGGCTTGCCCAAGGAGTTCGTCAAATATGATGGAACCACCTGCCCAGATGTTCAACTTTCAACCTTCATCAATAACTGCTACAAGATCCAGGCGAATAACAAGGCATTGTTTCGCTACTTTCTAAAAAGTCTTGAAGGCATTGCAATACAATGGTATAAAGAAAATGTTAACCCAGTTAAACTGAAAGAATTTGATAGGTTGGTTAACATGTTTGTTGAGAAATTTGAGCAAAATGTTGCCATGGCTCCAGCCCTCAGTACCCTTTGTAGTTTCCATCAGAAATAAAGAGAAAAGACTTGAGAATTCATCCAAAATTAGAGAATTCAATGCAGATGAAGGATCCCATTTATGAAACAGAAGCTTTATCACTCATAAGGAAAAATCTCACCCAACCCTTGAAAAGTCACATCCACAGTTATCCAATCAAGACATTTGCAAAGTTGATTGAACAAGCAAATTCAATAGAGGAAGGAATTGAAAAAGGAGATTTTGATGGAATCATTGCACCAAAGTATAAAGAAGAGGGTAAGAAAAGAGGAAGGACACAGTTGCCATAACACTTCGTAGAAAATACCGGCACTCGAAAGGACAACGACAGTAGTTAAAAGCATGACGAAGAAGCAAATCATAAAAAAAGCACACAGCTGCCCAAAGGAAATGAAGAAGGGAGGAACAAACACCCAGGCTAGAGTTATAATCGAAAGTTCACTCATTTCAATCAATCTCACGAAAAGATCCTAGAGTACTTCCTCGCCAAAGGAACTATCATCTTGCCAAAACTTTTAAAACCTCCAAAAATGATGGGAGGTAATAAAGAAAAACTATGTAACTTCCATCACGCCCCTAGCCATGACACCGAGGATTGTTTTGTCCTCAAAAAAATTATCCAAGATTGATGGTGACAACATCCCTGAGATATTAAGAAATCCATTTCTTAATCACGGGAAGGAAGCGGTAGCTATGATCACCACTGGCACTCCACTCGCGTATTATTTGTAGGAGCACATCCAAACTTGTGATGGAAGCAATTTACACCACGTCAAGATGAAGAAATCAAGGTAAGAAACCTCCAGATTTTATTTGTATGATGAACAGCAAGGCAGAAAGTTCATCCAAAAATCTGCCATAATTCTAAATTATTTTCTTTTATGAGGCGGCGATGATGAGTCGTCAAATGACTCCTCAAACGAGGATCCAGGATACTTGGATGAGATCATCCCTTTGAAAGAATGCATGATTAAGATAGACTGCATTCGGTTCTCTAAGGACCAGTCTATCACTTAGAAAAGGATCTCTCAAAATGGGGATATTATCATGAAGATGCTCCTTACATCTTCATTCAAGTTAATTAGGTGGCTATGCCATATGTATTGATCGATAAAGGAAGTAGTTTAAATATTTGTTTTGAACTCACGGCCAAAGTTTTGGGATTTGGCAAAGATAAATATCGCCTTGATGATACCAAGATCTACGGATACGACGGCCGAAGCATGAATAGCAAAGGTACCCTCATCATGGATGCGATCGTTGAATGCACCAGTCATTGCGTTGGATTCTACGTTTGCTCTTAGGATGACCTTGGATTCATGATGTACGAGGTATCACATCAACTCTTCATCAATGTCTCAAATGAAATTTTGGCCCCTCGGTCATCACCGTATTCACTGAGGATCCTGTCGAGAGGTTGGTACAATCAACGCTACTTGGGCCAATTGATTCGGTGGACGTTCCAACATAAGAACGGTGAAGGAAGGACGTTTGGAATAATAGATGCAGAACATCCCTTGTATGCTCATTTTGTGAGAAATCCCAAGGGATTTTAGTTACTTTTCAAAGGTGGCTGCCATCCATTCACTGGCCTCGGAAAGAATGAAGATGACATCTTGTAGCCAATCAGTATCCCCTTTTAGATGAACATCAGAGGATTGGGATACCTTAAAGAAGTCTAAAAATGAGCTTTTTGGCTAATAGTATTCGCCTTTGTTTTCAAACACTCCCATGAATTTTGTACTCTTAACTTGTACTTGTCTGGTCACATGAGGCCCCCTATGAACTAAGATCTTTCGATATATAATGCAAGTAATCTTTTGTTATCAATTTTAATTTTGTTCAATTTTCCTTTATCCTCCTCTTTACAGGATGTCAGAACTCAACATGTTTCAGTCTTTTCTTTTTCTTCGAAAGTTCCCCAAAAAAGCATTTTTTTAAACAAGTAGTTTGTAAAATTGAACCTATGACAATACTTGAGTCAAAATTACCGGAATTCGCTAAGAATTAGAAACAAGAATATCCCTCATTCTTAATTAATGATCCAATTGCAGAAATTTACATTGAAACCAATGAGAATCCTAAAATTCTTCAAATTGACACCAGTTTGTTAGTAGCTCAGGTTCTTATAAGCCACCAAAAGTTTTTGCATGGACCTATGAAGATATGCCGGGCTTAGACCCCCAGTTTGTTGAACATTGTTTTTCCCCTTAAGTCCCAGTTGCAAGACAGTTAAAAAAAATTGTCCAAGTTTGATCCTTAACTATAAGGGCCCGTAAGAAACTGATTAGAGGAACTACTAAAGGCAAATTTATTTGCACCATCGGTTACTTTGAATGGTTGGCTAATATTATGCTGGTCCTCAAGAAAAATGGCAAATTCAGGTTGTACATCGACTTTCAAAACCTGAATAAAGCCACACCAAAAGATGATTACCCACTTCAAACATTGATTTATTGGTAGATAGTACCACGGGTCATGCCATGTTCTCTTTTATAGATAGATATTCGAGATACAACCAAATCAAATTAGCAGTCAATGATCAACCTAAGACCGCTTTTACCACCCATGGGACACTTTCTATGACATAGTAAAACCGTTTTGATTAAAGAATGCTGAAGCAACTTATCAAAGAGCCGTGACCGCTATCTTCCACAACGAAATGTACAAAATCATGGATACATATATCGATGACATATTAATTGAATCTAAGGAAAGAGAATATCACATTGAAACACTTGCCTAGGTGTTTGAGAGGCTCTTACCCCAAAAATATGTTTTTGGGGTTGAATTGGGTAAATTTTTGGATTTCATGGTCAGTAAGAGGGGGATCGAAAAGGATCTCATCAAAGCAAAAGCGATCATCGATATGCCACCACCCACCAACATCAAGGAACTACGAAATCTATAGGAGTGAATCCAGTCCATTAAACAATTCATTTCCAATCTAGCCATGAGATGTGAGCCATTAAACCAGTTGCTGAGGAAAGGTGCCAAATTTAAATGGAGTTTTGAGTGCCAACAATCATTTGAAAGGATCGAGACATACCTTCTAAATCCACCAATCCTAAAACCTCTGGTGTTGAGCAGGCCATTGCTGCTTCACATCACAGTGAATGAGTCAACATGTAGCGACTTTTTTGTCACAATATAAGGAAAGGAGTTGCATCGAGCTTACAATATATTACATCAGTAAAACCTTTGTCCAGTGTGAAAAGAAGTACACTCCAATAGACAAAACTTGTTTAGTATTGGTTTGGATATGTCAGAAGCTGAGACATTATTTATTAACTTGTGAGGTCAAGATACTCTCCAAGCTAAATCCTTTTAAGTATATCTTAGAGCGGCCCTTCCTTAATGGATGCATCACTGAATGGCAAGTTTTGCTAATGCAATATGATCTTGAATATGTGTGCCAGAAGTCAATCAAAGGGCAAGCAATTGCGGATCATTTAGCAGATTTTTTTCAGTGCAGGAAAATCAAAACAAATGAAGAGTTTATGGATGAACATGTACTAAGATTGGAAACAGTTATGTGGAAGATGTACTTTCATGGGTCCAGAAATGTGATGAGAGCAAGTATAGACATTCTACTTATCGCTCTAGAAGATGAAATGATTCTATATTTTTTGAAACTCGATTTTTCATGTACCCATAACATGGCTGAATATGAAGCCCTAATGCAAGGACTTCGTTCGTTATTGAGTTTTCAAGCAAAAAGAGTCCATGCCTTCAGCGACTCTTAACTTATCATCGATCAAGTAAACGGAGAATGGCAAGTTAAAGAGGAAAAGTTAGTGTCATATCAAAAGATCGCCACCTCCTTGATCTGTCAGTTTGAAGAAGTACAGTTGGCTCACATGAAAGGAAAATGCAACCTTATTGCGGATGGTCTTACAAGTTTAGGATCCACTATCTCCTTTCGAACAAATGAAGCAATTTGCTCTTTTGAGATTGGAAAATTAGAACATCCCACTCCTAGTGACGCATGTTCATCATATCTAGGAGGGGAATATGTCTTGGTATCATGACATCAAAAGGTACATTGAGAGTGGAGAATTACCGACTGAAATATCCAAAAAAGAACAAAAAGCAATTTAATGTATTTTAACAAGGTACTTCTTTCTTGCAGGAGTGTTACATAGGTGTGGGTTTAGTACTGAATGCTCTCGGTGTCTTGATAAAGATGAGACAAAAGAAGTCGTTGAAGAGTTGCTTCGAAGAAACTATGGGGGCCATGTTGGTTACCAAACCCTTACCAAGTAAATAATTCAAACAGGATATTATTGGCATGCTATGCGAAAAGATTGTTATTAATTCATCAAAAGATGTAAAGAATGTCAGCTGCATGCTCCAATAATCCATGCACCAGCTTCTCACTTGCATTCTGTGACATCTCCTTGGCCATTTTCAATGTGGGTATTCGATGTAATCGGACCAACATCCTCTGCAGCTTCTAATGTCTATAAGTATTTTCTTGCTGGAATGAATTATTTTATCAAATAGGTAGAAGTCGTCACACTCAGAATAGTAGAAGGGCGTCACGTAGTATTCTTCATTCACGATTTTTTTTTTTGCAGATTTGGAGTTTCACATGATATAGTATCTGATAATGGGACTCATTTCAAAAATGAAAAGAAGTGGTAGTTGTGCAGCAAATACCATATTGTGCTTCATTTTTCAGCTCCTTAGTAACTGGAAGAGATTGTCATGAAAAATGCACACCGCTCTGTGGGCATATCGCACCACTATGAGAACTCCAACAATTGTTAATCCAGCAGAGCTAGTCTATAGGATGGAAATGGTTCTACAGTTACATGTATTAAAACCCGTTTTGAAGTTCGCTTCTCTCATAAAGCTTCCCCAAAATCAAAACCAACAGAAGAGACTAATGAAACTCAATTTGTTAGATGAAAAGAGGCTTAAAGTAGCTAAGCACGCTGAAACCTATCGCCAAATGGTGGCTAGACAATTTGCCAAGTCAATGATCGAGAGACATTTTAAAGTGAATGACTTGGTCGTACGATCATTGGTATACCTCAGAGGATGACAATGGGTTAAGTGGGCATCAAATATGTTATTAAGGAAGTCTTGCCCCGTAATTCATACCGGTTGATTGATGCTGATGGAGTAGAATTTACCGATCATATTAACACTCTTCACCTAGCCCTCTTGTATTCACCTTTTAATCAATGAGAAATGTTTGTCTTCTCCACATTCAATCTACAATTCATTTGGGTTCTTCTCAGTTGTAAAGCATACCAGGGATTTTTTTTATTTATTATTATCACTCAAGACTTGAGAGCAACCCATGCAAGTTAGGGGTTGAACCTCTAATGCAAGGTAGTCCATGCAGGTAAGAGGTTAAACCGGCAATGCAAAGCAACCCGCTCAGATAAGGGGTCAAACCTGAAATCAATGAAGCTCAAATAACCCATTAAGGTAAGGGGGGTTAAACCTGTAACATCACTCCAAATATGTTTTCTTTGAAAAATCCAAGGTGCTTGTCTTTGTCACTAAGTGCGGCAAGTGCTAGCTTAGTAACAAAAAGGGGCATCTGTTATCATCCCAAATTTATTCAAAAAGACTTTATTTTATTTTCACCCAAACGAAATTCTCAGTTATTTGGATTTAAATTTTTTAGACCCTAAGGCCAATCCTAGATCCAAAACAAGTTTGCAACTATTTGATCCAAAATAAATCTTTAAACCCATGTCCGAACCAAACACAAAATTCAAATCCAAAATCCAACTCTTAGATCCGAATTAGATCCAAAACCTAAGTTTACATCCAAATCGAGAATTTCAAACTCAAAATCCAAAGCCGATATCAAAACAACAAAATTTGATGCTAGTGAGCACCGTGCGCGCTTGCACGGACCACCCTCCCTTTGTTTTATGTTTTGTTCTCGCATCAAGATGTGTGTTTCGAGCTTAAATCACTCATTAGAATGCATCGGCAATCAGATGAACCCAATCTGGACTTAAAATGAGTGCGAAGTCAATCAAAACGTAGTCGGCCACCCATTTGTAACAAAAACCATTTTTATACACATTTTAAAAAAATGGTTTTATACTTTTTATATGAACAGCCCTTTCTATTTATTTATTTATTTTGTTTTGTTTTATTTTATTTTTTAAAATAAATGCTGTCTAGCTCATGGCAGCACTGCGTGCGCCCACTCAAATGCGCCGAATAGAGCCTGCATGCTGCGCAAACCCCATTTTTATGCTAAAACCGCACCTTGGGGGTAATTTTGGCCCTATTGTGTGGGCATTAGCCCTGGCCAGACTCCAAAGAGGTATTTGTAGGGCCAATGGCCAATCCCACTTGGTCAAAACTTATTTGAAAAAAACTTAAGAATAAAAAAATTTCAAGTTTTAAGTTTTGGCTCCAAAATTATCTATAAATACCCCCACAATCCTCTCCCTTGGGCATGAGCCAACCCTTGGAGAACATTTAGTACTTTCTTACTTGAAAATTTAGAGTTTTTTTAGCAATATTTTTCTATTTCTCTTATTTTCTTCTTCTTCTTCTCCAACCTTGGAAGCAAGTTTCTCTAAGTTCCAATTCTTTAAGAGAGCACAGGAAGATCTATTGGAAGAATATCTTCATCATCTTGGAGCTTCACCCAAAGCAACCTTAGGATCACCTGAAGAAGGAGACTTGTCCCTAAGATCATCTATATTAGAGGTATGTAGTCCTCCTATTGCTCTCATTTATTTTCATTTCCTCTTGCCACCTCCCCATGGTCGTGCAAGGAAGCTCTAATGATTTTTTATTCAGAGTCAAAAGCTATATCTTGAGTGAACCGGGAGTAAGAGCAAGGTGAAATAAATTTCATTCCTTTATTTATTTTCAAAAACATGCTTGTTATATTGCTTTATTCATTGTTCATGTTTGAGATGATGTTCATGTACGATAGATTATATTTTCTTAATTAATGAGCAAATGCACGGCGAGAATGAGTGTTTGGTTGGGATATTTCTTCATTCTTATGTTGATTTTTGAGTTGGGATTTGTCCAACTCGGGAAATCCCTTCACGAATTTGTACATATTAAAATGCATTTTCATATCATTTTCACGTTTAGTTTCTTTCTTAATCACCTTATTAGGAACCCCTAATGAGTGCTTTATTATGTTGCTTGATTTTCTTCTATGCCCAATGGTGGGAGAAATATATTCTCTTACAACAAATGAAATGATTATGGTTTTATGTTCATATATGAAAATATTTGGAATCATATTTTTCAAAAGATTTTCGAAAGAAAGAACCCTCTTTAATGAGGCCTTGGAGACTTAGCCTAGGCTCTTGCATGAGCCCAAGTTCCTCTCCAGCATACGTACAAAATCGAAGTCAGATATTTTCAAGTTATTTATTGATTTTAATTCTCATGAAGACATATATGTATATACATTTTAAATATGTATATGTGTACATGACTACCTCTCTTTGTCCTTCTCTCTCTATTATTCAACATATTCTTTAATGAATTTTTATATACATATGTGTATATATGTATATACACACATACACACACACACACACACACACACACACATATATATATATATATATATATATATATATATATATATCAATATTCCTCTCTCTCTCTCTCTAGAGTCTTCTTTTCTCTAAAATCCTTTGTCTTTAAAATATATATCTCTCTTTTTCTTTCTCTCTCTCTCTCTTTCTCTCCCTCTTTTTCTAAAATCTTCTTTCCCTCTCTGTTTAAGTTAATACTTTATTTTCACAAACTTTCATGTACATATGCATACATACATGTATATATATATATATATATACACACACACACCTATAAATGCATATAAGGATACATAAGTCTGATGTCATCTGATGCACAAAAGTCATATAATAAAATCAATATGCTGCTAGTAAGTGAACCAGCATTATGGGCTAGTCACATCTATGCACAATGCCCTTATCTATATTAAACTTTTCTTGCTCAATTGTAGTTAAAGCACACTCTTTCTCTCCATAACAATGGTGATTCATATTTCACATAAAAGTTCCACTTACCATTTGTTTTTAGAATGGGTGTGCAGATGAACCTGCTTTTTCTCAAAGGATCTTATCATTTCTCATTAAAAATGCTTGTGTAATTTTCCTCGGGGCATATCATTTATTTGTAAGATAGAGTGAGATGTTAATCAAATCACTAGTAAATTAGTTCAATAAATTTATACACGTTATATATTGAAGTTCATTTGGAAAGAACAAAACTCTGTTCCACTATGTTGACTATCTTCACTCAACGCTAATGAACCATGGATTGAGAAAGGGAATTGCAAGAAGTCGTTCAAATCTAGCTCAACACTGCCCCCAAGCCTAAAGGATCTGGCCTCAGTTTAGCTGCCCAAGCCTAAGAATGGATTGGTCAGCTTACACAAACATTCCAAAATGCTAGTCTGGCTACAAAAGAGCTTTTGCCATACCATCCTGGCATCCTATAAAAATTTTTGAATCTTAAAATATGGATGTGATTACTGCAATAATAAATGCTTTTGACCAGAAAGATATGGAGTACTGCAATCTTATCTGTGCCAATTTGGAACGAGAAGGAATTGAAGCAATAGCCATTGTCCATGCCTGCACTTAGATTGCAACATTGCAGAACCAGATTTCAACAATTTAGAGTCAGGACCATTTATCAGGCTTAGTGAACATGAAAGAAGTGAAACCTACAACCATGATGATTAGCCACATTTTTTTCTTTTAACTTAAAGCAAGAATGGATTGCCTACTTCAAGTGATTTGATCAGTAAAAGAATCAATTAGCCGAGGAGTGACCTTGTTAGGATGTTTCATATCAAAAGCCCTATAATACTATAAATCAGATAGAAATTATAAAGACCAATTTCAAGGGGAAAGCCCACAAGTAAAAATTTCAAATTTCTAATATTTTTTCTTTTAAATTAAAATGTAAATGGTTTGCTTACTTTAAGTGATTTGATCATAAGAGCATCAGTCAGTAGGAGAAACCTTCTTGGTAGATTGTTGCCGACCAGAAGTTCTTATAGAACTTGAAACATAAATAAGGTACAAACAACAGATTCAAGAAAAAGGCCTAAAACCATAATGTAAGAATGTTGTGCCACTAGCCTTCAAGGACACAACTGCTTCTACTAAACACCTAAAGGGGCACAAAACATCTTGCAATGAATTCTTATGAAATGTTGTGAAACTAAAGATCTGAGTGCATGGTTATATGTGATGAGAGATATATAAATTGAATAACTGACCATTTACTTTAAGGTCTCCCCTTTGCAAGAGAAGTTCTAGGAAACAAATCCAAATTTATATATGCATGCACTAAGAGGAACAATCACGTACAAACAAGTGAAGATGGTCATAATTTATATTACTTAAATAAATGTGGAATAACATCATTCTTTTCCACTGGTACATAACAGTTTGAAAACTAAATTACTTCACACACATATATATTATAAACAGTAGGTTGAACAAGAGAAACATCCAAGCCTAACAAATTCCTAATTTTTTGAAACAAAATGACAAAGGAGAGTTACCTAGAAACTGTTGTACTCCTGCTTCATTTTTAACTACACATCTTTTTTCATTGCTCATACGTAATTAGGCCAAAGGAACATCCTAAGAAATCTATCTATACATCAAACCCATAGTATTAGTTTATAGACTTTGTGCATAGAGTTGTTCAAATACCAAAAGTAATTTGAATTACATTTTGTGCATCATAATAGCGCATAAATATGCACAAGCTACCTACATGTTAATGGGTATTCCTATTTTGATTTGCTTTCAAAATTTTCCTGTTTTCAGGTTCTTTTATAAAATTGACCGTAGATGCGGTGTCATGGTTAGTCAACGAGAATCTAAAGGAAAACCAATCACTATTTGTATATGTTGAAGTCTTCTAAAACCAATCACTACTTGTATATTTTCAGCTCTTCTAAAACATATAAGTAGGCATGCAAAGAAAAACGAACCACCCATGGTTATGTCATTGAGTTTACGTAGGATACTCACTTAAATCAGATATTATTCATATTAGCTCAGATATAATTCATAATTGATAAATATAGCACATTTACCTAAGTGTTAGGATTAACTAATTGACCTGTAGACTTTGTATATTTCAATGCATCTATTTTGTGTAGCAGTCTTGCAAATCTAAGCCTCCATTGCTTAAACCTTGCTCTTCTCTTAGATTCTTGTTGCACTAATGCTTGCTTCAAAGATGCAACCATAAGTTCCAAATTTTGCATTTTTCTACCAAGATGTGATACTTTTCTTCTAAAATTTTGGCCCTTTTGCAATCTTCAACTTTTGCTCTTGCATACTCAGCACGTGATGAATAAGGGGTAAACACATCATCTGTAGAGACACCTAATCCACATGTAGAACACATCCATGTGCCTCTGGTCTCATAACTTTGTTGGCATCGTCTCTACGGTGGCCTGACATGAACTATCAGACATTTCAGATAAAACTTGGTTCATTTTTTCCTATAAATTTGTTATTGTCAATTGCTTAAACTTTAGCATGACAAATATATACAATTAAAGGTAGTGTGGAGAGATCCATACCACTTGTTGGCAAGCCACTAGATTATTTTGACGTCTCAAAATGTACATCATAGATCGACTGGGTTCTTGGTTTCACTATTTTTTTGTCTTTATTCATATAACAAAAAATAATATCTTCAGCCATGTACTATGAAGTATTTAATTGAAAAAAAACCATGTTAAGTAAATGTCCTTACCTCCTCTACACGAAATCAGGTGAGTGCCTTCGAGCTTGTAGTATTGCAGATAATTTTATTGTGATTGCCCCTATTTCTTTCACTTCAATTCTATAATACAATTAGTTAATGTTATATTATTGCATAAAATTAATATGCAAAATCTTGATTTTATGCTTTGTAATATAGTAAGAGCATGTTACCTTCTCCTCGTTAGTTTCCCAATATTCCATCAACTTTTCCAGTTGTTCTTTCACAACTGATGCAGGGAGACTTTGCTCTTCTTTGTCAGCATTCTCTGATAGATTTTCACCAGAAAAGTAAATCCTTTTCAATTTAGACCTCCATCACCTCCATGTCTCTATTGCACACGAGGTAATCCATTTATCAAAAAATAATAAAAGTAAAAATTTATATTGCAAAATTTACAAAACAACTTGAATTAAGTAATATGTGAATGCATTATGTCGTAATACAAAAAGAGTTAAGCAATTATCATACTTAACTCACTCACATGACATCTTTTTGGCTAAGTTTGGCATATCCTTCCTTTGCAAATGAATAGGCTTGAAGTTTTCATCACGCACTAAAAGACCAATATGCTACAACACTTTGATGGTATTATCACATATTGGATGTCCATACTTATTAGTTTCAACTTCAATCTTTTTGCCCATGGGCAATCTTTTGGCCTCCGAAAGCCTATTTGGTCTTGTTTACCTCTCTTTCATGGCACTGAAAAAGACAAAATAGATCATCTTAAACACAATTTTATAGAGTTTCAAATATAAACAATAGAAATATTAAACTCATGTACTTGTATAAGAAGAAGAAGAAGACATTACTCAAGCTTTCTTACCTCAAAAAAAAAAGATGGAACACTAGAAATCTGTAAATAATGAAGATTACAAAATTATCAAATATCAATTTCAACTATGTAAAGTGCAATGAGTCAAATATTAGACCTAAAAAACCAAACAGAAAAAAAAATCTTTAGAACATGTACAAAAAAAGGATGAAAATCCATAAACACATAAGCATCAACTTCATCTTCATTTCTTTGTCATTGCCTATGTAGTGTAGCCATGTTAATTGTCATCCTCATGTCTGCACTAACCAATCCACATCACTATCTTCAACAATTCTATCATTGTCTTCAATATTATACTGACTATTGTCCTAACGTCTTTCAAAATCACAACGTTCTTGTCTTGCCCTTCTTCATGCTAAGCAAATAAGTCTATTGGTATTGTCTGGGTAACTATTTTCCAATTTTTATGTAATGGGTCATCAACATAGAAGAGTTGGCGGATGTCAGATGCCAAAACAACAAGCTGATCTTGTATATATTTACGATTACAGTTAACAAGTGTAAATACAAATTCAACCATTTTAATGCCCTATAATCTCAAAACATCAAACCATTGACATTTAAATAAAACAAATTTTGAATTCTCCACAACGCAACTCAATAATATCTTCAATATCACCATAATAAGTGATAGTTTCTCTTTTAGATCAGATATCTCTACCACTGTAGAAGCTTGACGTAAATGCCTCAACAACAATGCCGCTGTATTGGATTTTTCTATTATTTTCCCTTGCTTTCATGTGAAAGTGAAGCTCATTTGTGAGTTATCCTTTGAACCTTCTGGCCAATGATTGAGGATCTTGTGACATCCATTTAGGTGCATCTACCTATTCACCTAGTAAGGGAGGCATGACTAGGTGGTCTAGTAGAATATCGATGGATTTACCCTCTCAAGAGGTCTTGGTAGTACTTTTGAAGTCCATTGTCTTTCCTTTTAAAAAAAAATTACTTATAGTTGATAATTGTGATCGTCTATGAAGATATCTGAGCAGATGGAAATCTTATGTTTGTATTAAAACTAACCCAAAAGGTTCTATTGCTGAGGGATACTTGGATGAGAAGTGCAGAAAGTTTTGTGCTTGATGTTTAATCTTTTAGACACATGAATAGTGATATTATTGTAGAAGTAAAATAACTACAAAATTGAGAAAATGCAGCATATTGGGAAAGGTTGATGTTGTTGTTTTGGATGACAACACATTGCGATAGGCACACCAATGCACATTATTAATTACAAGTTAATTAAATAATTCATTTGTAAATGCCTTCACTTAATGAACTTTAGACTAACATATTATTGTATTTATGCATTTCTAATGGTTGATGCATACAACATGATGGACACATTACATGTCTACATCATAGACCATCTATACGTGAAATTGAAAACATTTATAAATTTTAGTTTCAATATTGGTTTAAGAAACATGTATGTTTAAATTCCAATTTCATCATATTTAACAGTTTAACTCTACACAACTTTATCTTAATATTGGCTTATTTTAATAGGCGCCAACATTACTTCAATATAATGAAGAAGTGATATAAGAACATCAAAAAATGCAAGAGGAAAGATCCTTTCTAGGTGGCAAAATGTAAGAATATTTTTTCTTCTAACATCCTTAATTCATTTTCAGATAAAACTTTTGAACACAACAATTTGAAGAAATTTCATAACTCTAGACCACTGAGCTCACATTTTTTTATAGTATTATATGCATAGGTAGTGGAAGAAGTTGACATATAAAAATGTAACGCTCATGAGACTTAAGTCTTGAACGTATGTGTTCTTTTACATGAATACATCAAGAGATATTGGCTGGATAGCCGTTTGAAACTTTGATATTCTTTAACACTTTGCAGAAAATATCTTTCTCACTTTTGCTCTTCGAGAAGCAAGCTGGAGGTAAACGTACTCTATTGCTTCAAGTTGCACTAGATGAAGCGAATGCCTCATGGACACAGCTTGCATATGAAGTCATGGATATACTATGTCCTTGGATATCCCATCAATATTCAATAATGTCATAATCAATTTAACATTAGATCTAAATTATGTCGCAATATGTTGTACTCCCAATAAGGCAATTGAAAAAATGTATTTTTCTTCTTCCGGTTATGAGGCAGCAATCATATGGTAATTCTTTGTCCAAATGAAGTTAAAATATTTGGACTTCATACAGTACCTCAGATAAAAAAAAAACATTAAAAGCATGTTTTATTTCGACCATGTCATCGAAAGAAGATGCATCCTTCCAATATAACATAAAATGTTTGGGATATATATTAATCTTAAAATAATCAACACCCAAGTCTCCAACAAATTTTTTGGTCTTGCAATAAGACTTTGGTAGCTTTTCTACTTTTGGAAGCACTTCCTTCAGTAACTCTAACAACGGGGAAAATGACTTCTTGTTCCATCCAATAAGACTTTGTAAATTGCTTGCAACTGGTGTACAACTTTTGCTGAACATCTTCCAACAACCTGTTGAATGTTTCAAATTCTATATTGGGCAAATTTATGAAAACATTCTCCCCACCTAACACAACACATGAAGTATGTGTTCTGAATACATCATCCAATGAATCATATATATATATATATATAACCATCATCTAGCTGCTCATTGCGTGTAGTATTCACATTAATTGTTGATCAAGATTAAGCTTCTTCATGACACTACCATTGAATATAATTTGACAATTCCATTACATATTGGATGATTGAAAACCATGCCAAAACTCTAATAAAAACAATGCACTTCATGTATAGACATTTGATCTTTCTATTAATCTCTACATCGTGGGCCATGGCAAAATCTATGAATTGTCTTGCTCCAGTATTATATTCACTACTTGATATGTTGCAAAACATAAATGTCATTAAATGTTAAAACAAAGTATATCTAGTACTTAAGATGATCGAGAAGTGGGTAAACAAATAGCAAAATGAGAGAACTGGGAAGGAGCGTAGGAAATGGGACTTATAAATTCCTACTAAAGAACTTATAAAGGTCTAGGGATTTAAAGGGTGTTAGAACTCCCTTCTGCTAAATATGATTAACTAAAACCCTTGTTGAAGTCAGGTTTAAATCGATACTTGCATTCAATACAAGCTTTTGAAACTGAATTTTGATCCAACTTGCATAAAAAGTCACAAGATTAAATTTGTTAGGTAATGAGCTTTTGTCCTTCACCCACTGTGATCAAGCGATATTCGAGGAGGACTAGACAAATGTGAAAGAAGACCTATGATAAATTCCGTAGTAGAGATTGAACAGCTGCTTGAACCAAAGGATGACAAGGGAAGCAACAATGTCAACACAATGTTTGTAGGTCATACATGCAACAAACGAGACAAGGAAAGCAGTGATATCACCACCGGTGGAACTCAATTTGAGAGGAGGCCCATTGATAGGTGAACTTCTTTCCGATTGGGTAAATCAATGTCATGATCAGTCTAATCACCATCAGACTTTTTCACTCAAACTAAGGAACTCCCAAAGGTTCCCTTCATTTGCCACATATATCAAAATTTTCAGAAGCTTCCTTGTCAAAGAAATCTTCATGAGGAAAAGAGCAAAATGAGTAGTTCCGGTCAAAAGGTGAGGGGATATATTTATCTGCTACGACTATCACCCTAGGCAGCGATCATAGGGGATACTATATTTTGTTGTAGTGATGAATGATGCATAACATATGCATGGAGATGAAGCTTTCATCTAACCGCTATTAAATGAATGCATTCAAGGTTAGTATTTACACCAGAGGTGACATCCAACATGTCATGGCATAGTTCTAGAAGTTTTATTAGCCTTAATATTGTTATTGATATCTCAGCCTTTTTCTACTTTTGATATTGGACAATTTTTTATTAAACCTATTCACCTAATTCTTGCTTGAAGCTATTGTGTAAATCAAACTATAATTTTTTGAGAGATAGTTATCATATATAAAACACTCAGTTTTTGAAAAGAAAGTTTTGCCACATTTACCATGTTTTTTAGTGCAAGTGAAAAAAAAGTGGCCTTCATCATCAACCTATTTACCACTGTACCCCATGCTTTGCATACCTTTAAATTGTTAGCTATTTCTCATACTATCAACACCTGTAAGGAGTACAAAGGTGATGTGACTTGTCAATGGACTCATGAAAGTGATGGAGTTTGGCAATTGCTTTGCAAAATTCACCATAGAAATGGCAAAGTTTGTGTTCTTATTACTATATCTTGCCGGTCATCTTGCACAACATGACCTAAGGAATTGCCATTTATTCTTCTTGTCAATCCTTTAACACTTTGCTTTTCAGGGTTGGCCATCTGCAATTCCAATTTATCATTTTTATCTCAAAAAAATTGAAGATAGATTGCGAAACCATTATCTTCATCTAAGTTGTATTTGAATGGCACAGGAGAAGGTCTGAGAGACTGAGACAACTATGTATCTCATTCAGATTCTATACATAAAACACCATATTGGAGGTTTTATGAAATAAGTCATAAGATGTGGATTATGGAAAAAAAAACATAAAAGGGACTTTCCCCTTTTATGCATGGTGGTGTGTAGGTGTTTCATTCTTTAGGGAAAGAAGTGAGAGAAAGAAGAAGAGAAAGAGAGCTTTTGTCTTGCCATTTATGGTGAAGGTTCCATCCTTTGATATGAGGCTGTTTGTTCAGATATTTCTTGTTTTGGTTTTTCCCTTTGAGAGAGTGAAAGGTATTATCTTCTTTTTCTTCAATCAGACGATATTATTTGTTTTAACAAATTGGTATCAGAGCCAACTTGGATTGATTGAACCACTATGTTATCTGAAAAGTTTTATGGCATTATGAGCTTTAGTTTAAGGCAAGTACAAATGCTTGCTATTTTGACTTAATATGGGTTAAAGAAGGCATTATTTGAAAAAAAAAATCCTCAAAGATGAGTGAAGATGATTGGAATGATAGATGATAAAGCTCTTATTGTCATTTACTTTGTTTGACTAATTATATTCACCAAGAGGTTATGACTGACAAGACTACCACAAGTCTTTGGAAAAAAATATTAAATTTATATTTGACAAAGTCCCTCACAAATTTGTTGGTTCTAAAATAGTGTTTATAAAATCTGCGATGTCAGAAGGTACACCCATCAAAACTCACGGCTATGTATTTATTTCTGTTATTATGGAGTTGAATAATATAGATGTGAAAATTGAAGATGAAGCTATTTTGTGATTGTATTCTTTGTCATCATCCTATACAAATTGTATGGAAACCATAATTTATGATCACAAGTCAATCACCGTTTGATAAAGTTAAAACAATGCTTATCAGCAAATAAAAAATTTACAAGGAATTCATAAAGTCACAACAATGCTTATGAGCAAGTAAAAAATTGACAGGGAGTTGACAGTCATAGATGGAACTGATAAAACTGTTGGTTTGGTTGCTGGAAGGAGACAAACAATATGTGCATATGCGTAATATAATCAGGTTTGTCATTTATGCGTACAAATCTATGTAGTTTTGATATGAAGATTTGATCCTGACCTAACTCAGATTCCACCCAGGTTTGAGGACCTGGAGTACTATGTGCAGTGGTGACCTTGCAAGACATGGTTTTAGGTAAAGGGCCTGGTTGGCTCATTTTGAGACATAGTTTGGCTGTTATTCAGGTTTTGGACCTAGATCAACGTGAGCTACACTCATTCTGGGTTAACATACTTATGGTGTAATTTGAGCTGACCTTGATTAAACACAGACATGGCTTGGGTTAAGCATCTCAAGCGGTTGAGCTTTGATCATGTAGATCAAGGTAGGTTTTACTTGACCCAGGTCCAGAACAAGTTTTGACGACCCTGGTTTGATACCTCGAATCATTTTAGCTTATCCTTGATTGAGCTAAATGGTATAGGTTGACTTCAAAACTTGATTTGGACTAGGCTCGAGCTTAACTCAGGTTGGACACATCGGTAAGGTAAGCCAGTCTTGCTCTTATCAAGGGTCTTGATCTTATCGAGGCTAGACTAGGGATTCACTTAACTAATGTTTATACAAGAGTCAAGTTGGTAGCCTGGGTAGGGATGTGGGGTTTGAAGTAGGTCTTGGTTGAACATTCACCCAAGCTTGAACTCATTTACGTTCGTAACATCAAATGGCCTAAGCTGGTGCTAAGACTGGCTTAGGCAATGCATGTTCATTTTAAATCCATGTTAAAATCTACTTTGGTTGGTCACCTCAATAGATCAAGCTTGATTTTCACATGAGCCCATGAGGATTGATCTAGATTGTGCCAATCTTAGCTAGAGACAAGCTTAGGTTTAGGACCTCTAACGTGTCTGCACTAGTCTTAGCCCAACTAGGACAGGTTTTCAAGGTGTTAAACATAGAAGCTAATAGGGTGGAGGCTTCCTCTCTAAATGTGAATGACTAATTGTAAGAAGAGAGCACGCTACATATTTAAGCTCCCAATGTTGATTAAAAAAAAAACCATACCTAATCATGCATACATTAAGGAAATCAATCTAGCTCTAGAGCACTACATGGCTAAGGCATACGCGGAGTGGGGACGTCTTGATGGGAGCAAAAGGCAGGAGTGGGCAGAACCATGCTGGAGGAGAACGGTGGGAGCTTGCAAGAAAATGGAAGAGATACAAAAGAGAGAGAGAAAGAGAGAGATGTGGAGAGTGTTAGGGAAAGAGAGAGAGAGATACTGGGGCGTGTGGAATAAATGAGAATGAGAGGAGGGGACGTGACCAATTTATAGGCAAAGAAAGTTGACGTTAGAAAGGTAATTTTATGGGAGTTAACACAAACAGTGAGATAAGCGGAGAGTGAAGTAAGCAGTAATGTCAATTGAAACATAAATTAAAAAAAATGGCAAAAAACAAAAGTAAAAAAAAGGGTGGCGCCAACCACCTTTTATTTTTTTTATTTGTTTTCTTCCTTTTTAAAAGTGGTGGTTTTCTTTTTTTTAAAAAAAATGTTGGCTGCCAATGACGTCATTTCCAAACAATTGGGCTGCCAATAATGCTTTTGGAAAACATGTGGATTTCAAAATTGTTGGCTCATAATTGCTTTTTAACTTTTTTAAAATGGTTTAACAAAATCAAAAGAAAAGGGGGCAACAGTTAGAGGGCCCCTTTTATGGAAAATGTGAAAAGTGGAGGAAGTGGCAGAAATTTGCTTCATGGATTTGGACTCTAGGTGAGTTTCAATCCAGATCCAATTGGATGATTTTGATCTGACGTCCATTTTGAGTTCAAGGCTTTTAGGTAATTTTAATTTCAAATTTGATTTTGAAAATATATTTAAAGGAAAATGAAAGGGAAAATCAGGGACAAAATGATGGTTTTGCCTAATGGGAAGGAAAATGGCATAGTGCCAGCAAGGTTAGGTGTAATCCCTTGGCGTAGTCAGTGGGTGGGATAGCCTTTGCAAGGTGGTTTTCCCTAGCCCCTACTACAAGGTGGTGTACTAGGGCACGAGGTGCCTAGGGTTTGTTTATAGGGTGGTCCCAGGTATAGAGGTCCCCGATAGGCTAGGACGGGTGGCAAAATGGTAATCTTGGTTGGGAAAAAAGGAGTGACATGGAAAGTACCTAAAAGAGGTGGGTTTTTCCAGTACTGCACCATAGGTTAAACGTTGACTTCTTGTTTTATCTTGCATTCTTTCAGACAGAACATTTTTTGACTCGATCTGGAGTCCATTCAACATGAAACTCAATTCTGTACAGGTCGTGGACAATGAAATTGAGAGAGATATTTTAACATGGAACACTTTACTATACAAATATATGCGACACCAAATCAAAGTATCCAGATTGGACCAAGATCTGATTCTGAGATCAAGAGGAAGATCTGGATCTAGAGAAAAAAAGAAAAACAGATCTAGATATGGTATTTTGATTTGGATCTGATCTGTGACCTGAGATTAAAATCTGAAAATGAGATTTGAACTTGAACAAATACAAATTGCAAATCTGGAAATTGATTTTGATATCCAGATTGAAGATCTGGACTGGGTGTGCCTCGATTTGGCTCACTTTGGGCGGGGTGGGTTCAGATTGAATCAGTGCTTGTGTGACCTAGGCTGAGTTCAGTTGTGAACTTGGCGTGGACAAATTGGGCTCAGTTTGAATGCATACTTAATCCTATATTAGGTTCCTATAGCTCCTAACTTAGATTTATCTTAAAATATTGCTTGTATGCAAAAAGAATAGTTTTACCCCTAGCAGAAAAAATGGGTTCTGTGGGTCAGACTCTCTATGGGTATGCTACGTTGTAGGTGAAAATCACATCATTATGTCAAAAATGCATTTTTCTAAATTGTCGATTATCAGAATGACTCATTTTACAGTAATGACCAAGGGTAAAACTGAAAAGCCTTTATTGCACGCCGGGCCAAACTAAACTTGGAAATACTCTGGTGAAATGCATGGGATTGAAACTATGCTAAGAAACTTAAATCGAACTCTTAGATCAACCAGAAATTAGCTCGGAAGTTGATTCCACTGACTGACATGTTTGGAATTGGAAATCCGTAGTGAACTTATAAAAAATGCAATTATGCTCAATTTAGGAAGATTAAACTCGAACAAACTGAGGGTCCTCAGATCTACTGCTGAAGAACATGATACTATCTCAGTGCGGGCTGATTTATCTAGATTCAAGCAAAATTAAGCTTGCATCCTGCCAAATGTGTAACAGTGACACTACTCTGCCATGAGAATTGCACTAGAACTGAAATATAGACCCCACTACTCTGGAATACTTAGATTGCACTAAGAGGATCATAACTTGAGCCTGGCCAGATTTAACAAGGTCCTAGTGACTTATAAATACCAGGTAACTTGAGTTAATGAGCTGCTAAGGTTAAAGTAAGCTGGTTCTGGGATACGCAAAGGTTGACAAGCTAACTCTAACGGCTCCTAAGGACTTGTAAAGGTGAGAATTGCTTTAATTGAACAAGCTTTAAGTAATTCTTAGAGTCTTGAAGGTTTACTAAAATTCAATGACAAAATGGTCATTTTGAATGATAGCAACAACCTAGGTGATCTTGGTTGTAGCTGTTCAGGCACTGTTATCACCCCAAATTTTTCAAAAAAGATAGTATTGCATTTCACACAAACAAAATTCTCAGATTTTTCATTTGGATTTAATTTTTAGACCCAAAACAAATTCGCGACTATTCACCAAAACAAATAATTAGTCCAAGTCCAAATGCAAAATTTAAATTCAAAACCCAACTTTAGATGTTATATTCAAATTCAAAATCCATCTCTCATATCCAAATTAGATCCAAAACCCAATCATACACCGAAATTGCAATTACAAACTGAAAATCCAAAAATGAGATCAAACAAGAAAATATGATTTTATTGAGCGCCGTGTGCACATGCACGAACTTTCCTTTTGTTTTATGTTTCGTTATCGCATCACAATTTATATATATATTTTTGAGTTCAAACCACTCACTAGAACACATCGGTTACCAATCGAACCCAATCCGGACGTAAAACGAGCCCGAAATCACTCAAGACGGAGTCGGCCCCATTTGTAACAAAAGTGAATTTTTTCTCATTTAAATACACATTTAAAGATAGGATTTCTATGCTTTTTCTTATTTTATTTTAGAAACAAACCCCTTGAAGGCCAGGGAGGCGACTCTGCTTCTATTAGTCCAAACGAGACAATAAGGGGGGCATTTCGACCCCTTCTTCATTAAACTCAGCTCAAGTGTCGCGTGCACTCGAGCAACATTCATGCTCGAGCATCGCTCGTCATGCGTCTTCAGTGCGTAAGCACCGTGGGCACTGTCCCGAGCGGTCGAATACGTGGTCGTGAGTGCTCAAGTGTTGCACATCGCACTAACCACGTGCTACGCACCCCACACCACGTGTAAGCACTGCGGGCCTGCACATTGTGCAGATAGGGATGGGCATCAGGCCGGGCCGGCTTGGTAAGACCATGCCTGGGTCGACTCCGGGGGGAGGGGAAGGGGGAAGTAGGAGAGGCGTAGGATGGGGGACGGGAGGAGGAGGAGGCGGAGGATGGGAGGAGGAGGAGGAGGAGGATGGGGGACGGGAGGAGGAGGAGGAGGATGGGGGATGGGAGGAGGAGCATGGGGGCCGGGCCGGGTACCCGGTTGCGGCCTGGCCCGATGCCCAAGCCTAAGTGCAGACCCTTTTTATTGTTTAAAACCACCCCTTAGGGGGCTGTTTTGATACTATTGACTGGGCTTGAGCCCTGCCTACACCCCAAAGGGGTATTTGCAAGGCTAATGGTCAATCCAAGTTAGTCAAAACCTATTTTAAACAAATTCAAAATCATTCAAAAATACTTAGAATTCACATGAAAATGTTGTTAAATTAAAAAAAAAATCAATTGTGAGTTTTGGCTCCAAAAATCTCTATAAATACACCCACAATCTCCTTTCTTAAGCATAAGGTAATCCTAAGGAAACCTCTAGTGCTTTCTCACTTGAAATTTAGATTTCTCTTTAGCTCTCTATTTATATTTCTCTCTTCTTCTTCAACCTTAAGGGCAAGCTTCTACAACTTTCACTTTCCAAGGCAGCAAGCCCCATTTGTGGAGGCTTTGGGATCATCATAAGTAAGAAATTCATCTTCTAAAATCATTCTTATTGGAGGTACATATTCAATATTCAAATTCACTTCTTTTCCTTACTTTCTCCCCTCTTCATCTCACCATGGCCTATGAGATAGCTCTCAAATCTCTTCTTTGGAGTAAAGAGATATTCTTGAATGCACTGATAACATGGAAGGTGAAATGGGATTTCATTTTAGGATTGAAACATTAAACGTTACTTTCTTTTGAGATATTATTCATGAATAGTTGATAGATTTTTCCTGCTTATAGACAATGAGCAGTGAGAATAAGTGTTTGGGTTGGAATTTTTTCATTCTTATGTTGGTTTTTGAGATTGGGATTTGTCCAACCTGAGAAAGCCCTTCACAAATATGTACATGTTAAAGTGTATGTTTATGTCATTCTCACGTTTAGTTTCTTTTTTAATCACCTGATTAGGGACCCCCAATGAGTGCTTTTGTACGACGCCATAGGCTCTTGCATTAGCCCAAGTTCCTCTTCAGCCTACATAGAAAAGTCAAAGTCGAATATTTTCAAGTTATATATGTATATACATGTTATATACGTATATGTGTGCAAGAATATCTTTTTTTGTCTTTCTCTCTCTATGATTCAACAAATTCTTTCATGAATATTCGTATATATATATATATATTCCTCTATCTCTCTCTCTCTCTCTTTTTCTAAGATCTTCTTCTCCCTCTTCATTTGAGTTAATCCTCTCTTTTCACAATTTTTCATACACATAATCATAAATAAATAAATAAATATATATATATAAAGATATGTGTTTCCTTTACTTTTTAAATCTTTTTTTTGGTGAATTGAAAAATCTCTTTCTCTCTCTCTTTTTCTCTATTCCTCTTGGATTAAAATATTTCCTCTTTCCATTCTTTTAGATATTGTTATCTCGAGATCTAGTAACGACCCAATATTGGAATCATGTTTGGTTGTTCACAACCTCATTCCATTTTCAAATTTTTTTTCTCTTTTCATAAAAATACTTATGACAAATATATAAAGAAAAATGAGAAACTCATATGTATGTTGTGGTAGGAATATTTTTAGATGAATGTTATGGTATGAATGGATGATTTGTTTTTAATCATGTAGAGTCAACACATTTTTACACCCACATTCACTTAACATCACTAGTGAAGCCAGAAATTTTTTTTAGTGGGGGCACTCATTCAATACCTTTAATTTTTTTGGGGCACTTACATATATGGCAATCAAATATATCAAAACATTAACATATATATTAAACAAATTTTGTGAGGTTAGTGTGGGCAACTGCCCACAGCAGTGACCATGTGGTTACGCCACTGATTAACATCACAAATTGTCACAAGCACATCTCTAAAATATCTTAAGCAATATGAGGCGGAGTTCTAGGTAGGTAGTAACCGAATTAGAACAAAATCTCAAGTCTACTTAATATCTTAGGAAAACACTAAATTTTCCTCAAAAAATGATCTTCGAAGGTTTTCAAATGATATTTGTAAAGATTCAAAATTCAAAATTTCTCAAATCAAAACGTTTTACTCAAATGATTCTTCAAAACTTTCTCTAAAATTTGAAACATTAAATGTTCAACACTTTTCAAACATCATACCGCATTTATAATAAAAAAATGTTTAAGCCAAAATGAAATGCATCAAGAGTAAACACCCTTAGATTGGTTACCCACAGTAAATGCACAGGGAATGGTCAATCCTCATACCGACGGGTGAGTTCCTTCCTCTATCATTTTAAAATAAAACCTCATTTTTCTGGAGCACTCCAAAAACCAAAATTGATTCTTTGGAGATGCAAACAGATGGCGACCGTGATGGGACCCGTCATCATTTTGCTATGATTATCGTTGATGCATTTACACTAACTTGAACATCTTATATATTGCCGATAATAAAACATGTCCTCTTCTTTGGCCTTGACCCCATCGGCATTTCATTACATTACTTGGTGATTGTATTTGCTTTATTTATTGCATATAAGACTAATTGAAGAGGATCATTCATGTTCACTTAGATCTAAGATCAAATATAACCCTCTTTAATTTATGACTTCATTGAAAAACAATGTTTGTTCTTCTACTTATTTGAATCACCATCTTAGAAAACACTGCATTAGGGATAACCAATTTTGCATGTTTACTCATATTTCAAAAACTTTCCGTACATATTTGTCCCGGTTATCATGTTGTTGAGCTCGGTCTTAGGCAATAGCACAAGACTAAGCCTTACAACTTGACTACACCTTGAGCAGGAAAGCCCCCTCGTTAGTGCCATAAGTAATAATTTATGGTATATTAATGGGTGACCAATGGAAAATAAAAAACCTAGCTTTTAGTTGCCTAATGGATGAGTCTATGCTCGTACTAAGCCTCTTGACTAAGTTATATTGGTATATATTATATAGAATTATCATAATTGATCAACCGAACTTAATTAGGGTCCTATCCTCCTTTTTCAAATATATGCATGATATGTGATTATAAAGTGTTGGATGTTTATTATGGTATGATGAATGCATACCACACTCTTTGATCAATTTACATTCTATGTTCCTCATTTAAATCAATGTCTTCTTCATTCATCTCTATCTAATCTTCAAAATGACCAAGCCATAAGCTCATGCTTTAATCCTACTACCCAAGTGACATTGATTTTTGAAATTCTATCATTCCGCAAATCCATTTTTTTTAGAATTGCTTCAAAATCTACATTTTATCATACCTTGTCAATCCTCAGTTATTCATTTGTCTAAACTTCTATTAATGAACAAGATAGCCATCTATTGGCTTAATTATCAACTTTGTTTGACTCAGGTCATGCATTTTTTTTTCCTCATTTTTATTTAACCAACTAATTTTCTAGCTTCAATACCCATAGTGTGTCGTTTTTCCCATTTTACTACTTTCATGATTTTATTGGGTCATCATTTATTCCAAGTTGATTACCAATCTTTGCTTTACTCCATTATATTCTGTTTTCAATCGTCGGACACTTGATTTTGACTTATTCATTCACCCCTATTGAGTCTACATCTTCCTGAATCAAACCTCATATATTTATACTTTGCTTGAGATTTAATCATTTCAAAATTAAGATTCTTCAGAAGTAATAGATTGCTCATAATTTTCTCTATTTTTCTATATTATCAACTTGATATCTCGCTATAAGAATCAATATTTACCGATTATGTTCTTACAACAGATTTCTTTCCTACAAGCTTTGTCCCAATTGCTTGTCGAATCAAAATTTGTTTTATACCTAAACTCATACGCTTGATGCTACCTTTCACCCTCATTTTCTTATTAGCAAAAAAAATACATCAATTTTCTTCATATAATTTTGTCTACACCTTCTTTTATTGGGGCATTTTCCATTATTTTCTTTGCCTCTGTCTCAATCCAAGACATCAACCAACTACAATCCAAGACATCAACCAACTATCTTTTACCCAGTACATTGGCACATTCTATTTTGAACCAGATCCTCTCCCTTACAGTCATGGCAATTGCTAACATTTGGGGCATTTTTGCAATTATAATATTTTGAGGCATTTTCTAAATTGCATTTGCAACATATATTTTTCTCTTACAATCATCCTTGTCGATCAAGAAAATGTTCATATCTCAATCAAATCAACTCAGCTGCTAAGCTAAAGATTTGATCAAGCGTGATTCTGCCTTTAGGTTTGGGGCATTCTAAAGCTAACTCAACCTTGTCACTAGACAAGGGGATCTTATGAAACAAGCGCAACTTTGCCGTTTGGTCAAGGGCTTTCAAAGCAAGCTCAACCCCAGTTAGTTTGGGGAATTTTACTAAGCAAAGTTCAAAATCCAACCTTCAGTGAAAACTTCACCATAAGGCACTCGAGGTGATAGGAAATCTTTTTGTCACGAACAGTGTAGGAGCAATAAGGTCTCATTCCTGACTTTAACAAAGGTATTCAAGGTGACGAGGGTTCTTTCCTCGCATTGCCACTTGTTATCGAGCAAACCATTCAGAAAAGGAGTAAAACCTGAAATTATGGACAAAAGAACAACCCACACATGTAAGGGGTTAAACCCACAATGCAAGTCAAAGCAACCCATTCAACAAAGAGGTAAAACTTAAAATTATGGACAAAAGAGCAACCCACGTAGGTAAGGGGTTAAACCTACAATATAAGCTCAAACGGCCCATTCAAGTAAAAGGTTGACCCTGAAATGTGCTTCCAATATTTTTAATTTTTAGCCAAATTTTTGTTGATCAAAATTTGTAGTGCTTACCTTTGCCACTAACCACGGATTACACCGGCTTAGCAGTAAAGAGGGGCATCTGTTTTCACCCCAAATGTTTCAAAAAAGGTAGTGTTCCATTCTCACTGAAACAAAATTCTCAAATTTTTCATTTGGATTTAATTTTTAGACCCAAAACAAATAACTAGTCCAAGTCCAAACGTAAAATTCAAATTCAAAACCCAACTTTAGACGTGAGATTCAAATTCAAAATCTATCTCTCATATACAAATTAGATCCAAAACCCAATCCTAGACCAAAATTGAGAATTTCAAACTGAAAATCAAATGAGATCCAAACAATAAAATTTGATGCTTTTGATCATTATGTGCACATGCGCATCCTTTTGTTTTATGTTTTGTTATCACGTCAAAAAAAATATTTTTGAGCTCAAACCACTTGCTAGGCCGACGACCAATTGAACCCAATGCAGACATCAAATGAGCCCAAAATCACTTAAGATGGAGTCAGCCCCGTTTTGTAACAAAAATCATTTTTACCCCTTGTAAATACACATTTAAAAATAGGATCTATGTTTTTTCTTATTTTAATTTAGAAACCAACCCCTTGGAGGCTAGGGAGGCAAAATCTCCCCTTTTATTGGACCAAAGGAGACAATATAGGGGGCATTTTTGGCCCCCTCTTCTCTAAACTCGGCTTGAGTGTCATGTGCACTCGAGCATTCTTCGTGCTCAAGCATCGCTCAGTGCACATTGTGAGTGCTCGAGCATCGCACGACACTCTATGACCACGCGCAATGTACCGCATGCTGCGCGTGGCAGAGTTACATCGAGCTATGGTCTATTACACTGTGCAAGCTTTTTTTCTTATTAAAAACAGCCCCTTGGTGGTGGTTTTGGTATTACTGGGTGGGCATTAGCCCTGCCCATACCCCAAAGAGGTATTTGTGGGGCTAATAGCCAATCCCACTAAGTCAAAACCTATTTTCAAAAATTCAAAATCATTAAAAAAATACTTGGAATTTACTTGAAAATGTTGTTAAATTAAAAAAAAAATCAACTTTTGAGTTTTGGCTTCAAAACTCTCTATAAATACCCCCACAATCTGCTCTCTTAGGCATGAGCTAATCCTTAGGGAACCTCCAATGTTTTTTCACTCGACATCTAGATTTCTCCTTAGCCCTCTATTTCTATTTCTCTTCTTCTTCTTCTTCAACCTTGAGAGCAAGCTTCTACAACTTCCACTCTCCAAAGGAGCAAGCCAATTTGAGGAAGCTTTGAAATTATACAAAGTAAGAGATTCATCTTCTAAAATCATTCTTATTAAGGTATGCATTCAATACCCGAATCCATTTCTTTTCTTTATTTTCTCCCTTCATCTCCCCATGGCCATATAAGGTAGCTCTTAAATCTCCTATTCGGAGTCAAGAGCTATTCTTGAGTGCACCGAGAACATGAGAAGGTGAAAGAGGATTTCATATTAGGATTGAAAGATGTTTCTCTCTTCTCTTGAATGTTACTTTGTTTTCAAATATTATTCATGCATAGTTTATTGTTTTTTCTTATTTATATACAAATGAGTGGTCAGAATGAGTGTTTGGGTTGGGATATGTTCATTCTTATGTTGATTTTTGAGGTTGAGATATGTCCATTCCGGAAAAGCCCTTCACGAATATGTACATGTTAAAGTGCATGTTCATCTCATTCTCACAGTCTTTTTAATCACCCGAGTAGGGACCCCAATGAGTGCTTTCTTATGTCGCTTTTCATTTCATGTATGTTTGATTTTCTTCGAAATAATTATGGTTTTATGTTCATGTGTGATAATATTTGGAATAATGTTTTTCAAAAGATTTTTGAAAGCAAGAACCCCCTTTAATGAGGTCTTGGAGACTTAGCTTAGGCTCTTACATGAGCCCAAGTTCTTCTCCGGCCTACATATACGTGTTTATGACAACCTCTCCACCTCTCTCTCTTTGTCTTTTTCTAAGATCGTCTTTTCCCTCTCCGTTTGAGTTAATACTTTCTTTTCACAAGCTTTCATATACATAAGCACACACACACATATTATATATATATATAAAGATACATATGTCCCTCTCTTCTTAAATCTTTTATTTGGTGAATTGCAAAAATTCTTTCTCTCTCTTTCTATCTATTCCTCTCAGATTAAAATATTTCGTTTTTCCATTGTTTTGGATATTGTTCTCTCATGTTCAATGATTTTAACTTTCCATTTGCTGACTTTATGAAGAAAAAAATCAAGTAATGACCCAATATTAGAATCATGTTTGATGGTCTACATCCTCATTCTATTTTCAATTTTTTTTTCTCTTTTCATGAAAATACTTATGACGACTATATAAATAATAACAAGAAGCTTAGATATATATTGTCATAGGAATGCTTTTAGATAAATGTTACGGTAGGAAAGGATAATTTGCTTCTAATCATAGAAGGTCAATGCATTTATACACCCACATTCACTTAACATCACTGATGATCACAAGCACCTCTCTAAAAGAACTTGAGCAATATGAGATAGAACTCTAACTAGGTAATAACTGAATTAGAGCAAAATCTCAAGCCTACTTAAAATCTTAAGAGAAAACTAAATTGACTTCAAAAAGTGATCTTTAAAGGTTTTCAAATGTTATTAATAAAGATTTCTCAAATCAAAATTTTCCAAATCAAAATGTTTTACACTCTGAAATGATTCTTCAGAAATTTTCTCAAAAATTTGAAACATCAAATCTTCAACACTTTTCAAACATCACACTACATTTAGAATAAAAAGATGTTTAAACCAAAATAAAATGCATCAAGCATAAATATAGCCATTAGATTGGTTAGCCTCTGTAAAAGCACCAAAAATGGTCAATCCTCATGCAGACATGTAGTCCCTTTCTTTCTCATTTCAAAATAAAACTTCATTTTTTTGGAGCACTCCAAAAACCAAAATAGTTTTTTTGGGGATGCAAATAGGCACCTAATTTTCGTTCTTGTCAGTGGCCCCCCGCATTTCAACTGCCTTTAGAAAATCAGATAAAAAACCTCATAGTCATTTGGTCATGGTGAAACATTGTGGTTTTTACAGTATCTCACCTTTGGCTTTTTTATTTTAAACTTCACTCCCATTCTACTCTCTATTAACTAAATCTTATTCAAAATAAGCACAACTTCCTTTTTCTGCCTTGCACATCACTTAACCCTTGTTTTTGTTGTCTACATGTGATGATGGATATCTGCAGGTTGATGCTAGTGGAGTTTTTGATATCTGCACGCATTTTTGTGTGGCATTTTTATTATGTCACGAACGTTGATGTAATTTGTGATCATTTGCATGGGACAGGGTTCCGGCTGTAAGGGTTTTTTTAATTTGAGGTCATGTCCAGTGGGTTTCGGTTATGTACTCCTTAAACCCTTGCGGGCATATGTAACTACGCAGCAAGATGGTCTGCAGTAGCGGATGCGAGATACTAATCAGTGATATCCGACACACTGCATTTCTTGTGTTGCAGAACGCATGCATGAGGGAAGCTTGTCATATTGCCTTCGTCATAGAAATCATCCAATTAGCTAGGAGGTGATGTAACGAACCAGTTGGTAGAGCCCTTCCCCAAGTTATTAATGAATGGAAGTTTTGGGCAGAATGCTGGCTAGAGTATGTCACCCTGCACAGTAGTTAGGAGATTGAATTAGGAAGCTTAATCTTGACAGTATTCTCTCTTGGACTTAATAAACATTCATATCACTTGAATTGTGTTATTGTTTCAAAAATTCTCCTCCCCTTTTAAATTCTTCTTCATAGTTTTCAAATTGCATTTTGGAAAACCAACTTCAAAACTAAACCACTACAAAGCCCTCGCTATGAACTTTAACTAGAACTAAATTGCTACACTTGATCTTGGCGAGGAGGCCAGCTAGAAAGGCATACTCTGGCTAAAGTTCTCCCTATTTGGCGACAACAAATGACTCATTGGAACCTCAATTTGGGGTTTAAATGATTGAAAGCAGAAGATTGAGCATGTATTTTAAAGTTCTAAATCTTTTACAAAAACCGGCAGTAGGAAAAAAATACAACGGATCTTCTCCCCTTTAGACTTTGAGAGTGTCTAATACAAGGCATAGAGATGAAACCTTATAAATAAAATTTTCTCACTCTAAAACTATTATAACTTTCAAGGTTTTCTTGATGAGCCAAGGATCCAACACAAGAAAAACTCTCTGTTGTTCTCCAGCCTTAGTCCACCTTTCTGGATCCACAAATCTAAATCCATTTTTAGAACTTTTTCTTAAATCAATTACGTATTTTAGAAGGTCCAACTTGAACTCCGAAACTAGAAATAATAATCCCAAGTCTAAATATTTCTTTCAAAGATATAATCCTGAAACTCTTTTTGAAAAGTGGATCCAAAATCTAAATCCAATTCCAAAAAATCATACCCAGATCAGAACAGACCCCAGATCTAAAACATAGATCCAATATTTCAACTCAGTCCACTAATCCAAGCTCCAGATCCAGACCCAATAATGCTAGATCTGGATCAGATTGGACCATTGATCCAAACCACCTAGACCTGGATCAGATCAAACAGCTGATCCAAACCCCGATCTAGATCCAAACATTTTACTCAAGGATCTGATCAACCTGATTATCCAAACTATAGATTCAGATCCATGCAACCAAGACCAGGATCAGATAAAACCCAAACCTCATATCCGGATTCAACAATTCAAGTTCATATTAGGTCAAACTTTTGATCATCCTAGCCCTACTTAATGGCTAGTTCAGGATTTGCTTCGATCTTGGATCCAAGTCTGACTTAGTCCCTTTTAAACTAGACTCGCAGATAGATCCAATCTCTCTAAGAAACTGCTTCTGCGTATCTACATACGCATTTACACCCATGGGACGACTTGAATGCTCACGCACACCATTAGCATATGAGTGATTAGAAAATCAGTACCCAGACTGCTGAATGTCAAAATCCAGTTGCAGAAAAAAGTACCATATCTCTAATATCTCTTAAGATACAACTAGCCATTTAAAAACTTTTACAAAAACTTATCTCAAACAAAAAAAAGATGGTTAACAATAACAAGATTTTCCTTGTAATTTAAAGCTATATATAAATGCATAAAATTGAAAACGCTGTATTTTCAACTTTGCATTTTCATTTTCGTTTTCCTTGAGTAATATTTAGATTATCCCTTAGGCGGATCAACCATGAGAAAGGCATGGCAAGGGCAAGATTTTGTACTAACAAAATGGATTCCATCTCCTTTTTTGGTCCGGCCTCTTTAAAACCGGAGGCGAGTCAAAGCTTTTCAATCTATATCGTCAAATCCCTCATTTACACGTATACAGCCCCCTATTGTGGGTAGAACAGTCAAATTTTGCTGCTTACAGTTTTTGGCGAACAATGGGTCTGATCCTTCCTTTATCTAGATTATATAAATCTTAGTCCCGATGACCAGCAGCTTGCATGTTAAACTTGGAAGTATTTGATTTAAATCCGACTAGTCATTTGTGTTCACATAGGCTTGAGGATTAGATACAGCCTTCCTTAATTTAGGTCGTTATTTATAAACAATGTATGCAAGTGTTTGCTCTTTATTTTACTTTTAATCTCATCTTAAGTGGCATTGCATTAACAGCATATTTGGTTGGATGGAAATGGGTGGAAAAAGGAAAGGAAAACATAATAGGTGGCTGTTTGGATGGAGGGCAGAGTGGTGGGAAAAGACTGCTTCAATTTTATGCATGCTCGTTGGATGGAAGGGGATAGAAAGGAAAAGGAAAATGGATAACAATTACTTATATGCTGTCTCCAACTCGCCCAGCTCCACTCACCCCAACCCCCCACACACATATATCTCCCTCTCTCCCTCCCTGCCCCTCCTTGCATCTTTCTCTCTCTCTCTCTCTACCCCGCGCCAACACACTTACCTCTCCCCCCTTTTAACATTTTAATAACTATTCCTTCACTTGGCGACATATATTATTTGTATCATTGTTGGCCAGCTCGGCGAGTTGACTTGGGAATCACCCGCTCATGATCATCCTCTCACTAGGCCATGAGTCAAATCCAAGTAGGTCAGCACCAAAACTCAGGTGACTCGGATCGGAATCAACTGAGTTTTGTTCTAGCCGTTTGAAAGTGTAAAAATTCATTTTGATTCATACAATTTTTAACTATTTTTATTTTTTTTCCTCTCATGAAGGTTTTTAGCAAAGACATGAAAGGATATATATATATATATATATATATAGAAAAAGAGATAATACAAGCTAAGCAAGTGTTCTTAGATTCACGACCTCCTTCATGGTTAGAATGGTTGACAAATCATAACCAAAATCATGTTGTTATATGCTGTAGATTACACTACAAAATTACAATAAAGATACACTATAAAAATTTATGACTTGACTTTGCCAATTCATTGAGTCATGTTGCTGTTCCATTGAACCGGTCATCTATCTATCCAAGTCCAATTCCTAACTTTGCCAACTATGATTTGCATACTAATAAAAACCGATAATGAGTGTTGGAGACATTTTTGTAAAAAAATATAAATATTTTCATTTCTTTTCCTATATACAACTAATTAAACGTGATTTTTGACATTTCTTTTGCTTTCCTTTCCTTCCTATTCAAGCCAGCCTTTTTCATAGTTCATTTCCTTTTCTTTCTTTTCTTTTCCTTTCCTTCCTCATTATTTTTCCCTCCACTTATTAAAATCCTTTCTTTGCCATCCGTCCAAACATAGCATAAAGCCAACTTGTTTTTGCATGTAACAACATTTAAACTTAACCTCACTTATTTCTTCCGGTCATCACACTATAGGGTTTATACATTGGACCTGTGTCTGGGACTAAGGTTCACTCTTGGGCCACCTATTTGGCCCCATTGTCAATATCAATGGGTCATTTAGTTCTATCAAGTATATAAACAAGTGTCTAAGGAAATCGAAGAGCCTTACCTTTATAGTATGAAAGACTTTTGCTCAAAGTATATCGGCATACCTTGAAAGCTGGACAACCAATCGAGTTTTGATTAGGTCCACCAAAATCATTTTGAAATTATGCATAATAGGATAAACCTTTAGGGAGTTGCAATGAACATTTAATTATGATGTTTTGATTGCTTGTATGATGTGTATGTGGTTTATCTGGTCTCATGTTTTCAAAGCAGATTGAATACTTTAAAGACAACCACTCTTATCATTGTGGTTTTAAAAAATCATTGAGTTGTTTTATATCTTCAACTCATTATCAGCCCATTATTTTTCATTGTATTCTCAGGCTAGCTCTGTTGACTCCCTCGCTTTGTGTTTGATGAATCAAGAAGTTTTATGAAAAAAACTCTTTTGGAATTTACTTAGACCTTCTCTTGATGATCCATTCTCATTACTCTATCTTCAATTGATCTAGCCCATTGCTTCATCATAATGAAAAACTTGATAATGTAAATTCCTTCTAGTCTTGTGCCCCTTGCATGGTATTTTGGAGTTCTTCTGATATATCTCCAAACCCCCTTTAGGGTTGTAGATTACATAAAGTGGCTGAGATATGCAAAGAAGTTGTCGATGGCAGTCTTATGTAGGCTTTAGCTAAGAGATAGAACCCTTGACCTTACACTTTTTGGTTCCCTTGGGGAGAGATGACCATATTTTTGGATAAATGTTCAGAGATTCTTAGTCTTTCCAAGTGATGCGAACTTCAGTAAGGGCTCACATCCTTCACGAATGTCACCTTACATCCTTCAGCAGCTCACACCACCAACAGAGCCTTAGGAGGAGGCTATCCTAGTAGTAGCATCACCAGTTCAGAGAGTCTTAGCCAGCACAATTGTGCGTGGCAGCCCTCGTCCAGCTCTGTTGATTCAGGAGGAGCTGAGGCCAGACCCAAAAGAGTGCTGTTAGCTCAAGCCCACTTGAGCTGTGCCTGGTCTGGCCACGCCCCAGACCCAATTATTAAACTTCGAGGAAAGAAAGCAGAAGGAAGAACACTCAAGATTATAGTGGTTCAGTCTTACAGACCAACGTCCACTTCCTATCTATCTCTCATTCTACTTTTTAACGAGAGCAGAGGTTGATGATCAATAATTTCCTTATTTTGTTCATTTGTAACGGTAGCATTGTAGATTTCGTGCAGCTGGCTGATGGTGTTATCTTTATCCTCAACATGCTCCCTCAAGCCAATCTCCTTGAGATTGAGCTTGTTTCGAAAATACTTGAATTTTGGGCCAGGGAGATCCTTAGTGAATATGTCAGCAACTTGACTAGCTGAACCAAAAAATCTGATTTCCAGCTCCCTTTTTGCAACTCTTTCTCTAATGAAATGATAATCAATTTCGACATGCTTTGTCTGGGCATGAAAGACAAGATTCTTGGCTAGACAGGTAGCTCCTAACTTATCACACCATAAGAGTGGTGATTCCAACTTTTTTAGACCTAGTTCCTTTAATAGCATTTTCAGCCATATAAGTTCAGAAGTAGCTTCTAAAAGGGCTTTATATTCAACTTCTGTTGAAGATCCAGCTATAGTTTGTTGTTTGGACGGAGACCAAGAGATAATATTGCTGCTCCAAAAGTGTGACCTAACCACTGGTCAACTGCCGGTCATCTGGGCAATGATTAAAATTGAAAGTGCCCTGTAAATATCTTAGAATTCTCTTGACATAGCTCCAATGTTCTTCATATGGTTCATGCATAAACTGACATGTTTTATTAACAATATATGTGATGTCAAGGCAAGAAAGTGTTGCATATTGAAGACCTCCTACTATGTTTCGATAAAAAGCTCCATTATCAAATTTGTCTCTTGCATATTTAGAAATAGTTATGTTGGCAACTGCTGGAGTGTCTACAACCCTACAATTTCCCATACATGCCTTAGACAAGAGATCCAATATATATTTTCTTTAGCATAAATAAGGAACAGCTGCCCTCCATGTAGCTTCAATTCCAAGAAACAGACACAATTTTCTTAGAACTTTAATAGAAAATTCTGTGCCAAAATGATAAACCAACATCTGATTTTCTAATGGCATATTACCCTTTGACAATAATATCATCCACATATATAAGAATAAAAATTACTTTACCTTCCCTTTGCTTGATGAAGAGAGAAGGATCTGACAATGACTCATGAAATCCCTGACTTGTTAAGTAGAGTTGGAGCGGTTCGAACCATGCCCTAGGAGCCTACTTTAACCCATATATAGCTTTTTGCAATTTGCGAACATGATGAGGAAAAATCTTTGATTCAAAGCTTTGTCTTTTGTATGAGCTCTGAATCAGTAATGTAGCTTATTTTTACTTTTACGAAGAGCTTTTGTTGGTTTCTATAAGAAAGAATTGCTAAATATACACTGAAATATTTGTCACCAACAAATATGCATACGATTTTATCTCTAACTTGAAAATCATGAGAGCAAGGCCCCTCAAGTGCTAATGTCTTACATGGGGCCACATTTCACCATCAAATCTACATATATTTGTAATATACTATGGGTGGGATGACACCTGATTTTGATTGTGATTAATATTGTTCAAATAAGTAAGACGTAATTTTCTTTTTTTCTCTTCTTAACTTTCTTCAGGAAAACACATATATATATATAAATCTGGGTAAAATGTATTTATGTTTCAAAATAAGCATATTAAATTATATATATATATATATGTATATGTATATATATATATATATTTATACATGTTTGAGATTGCCTCACTGTCCTATGGAGATCTGCGTGGTATAATAAACTGTGAATCTTAGATCCGCGAATATGGGAAGAGGTGGAGTCAGCAGTTCGGAGATATAGGAAGTTGTGGCAGTACGTCCCCCACTACTGGACCATAGGAGCGTTCATGAGCCAAGTTAGTCTAGCTAGAACTATAAGTCCCAGATCGAGAGAGTCGTGCTCCAGTGCAATAGCTCGAACTCAGTCATGGCCTGGAACCATTTTGTGTGATCAAGAGCTTCAAGATGATTTCAATGCGCATGTTCGTCTAATTCTTTCTTGGCATAATATACTTTTGGGATTTTAGTGCCATCCATTGATCTCGTTACCATAGTGTGAGTACATTGCCCTTGATCTCTAGCCTGAGGGATAATGTCAATGACCAGTTGTTGACTAATGGCATCTGGTTAAGCATATTCATGCACGGGAGATGGTTCATGGCTAGATGGAGAAATGTAAGGACTATTTTGATTTTCTTCTCCATGGTTATCTTTCTGGTCTGTGGTGAGCTGACCACAGCATGTTTCACAATTTGAAACAATACTAGGCAATACTTGAAATAAAGGAGGTGACACCTTTTGAGGCTGATGGTCTCTTATTTTAGAATACATCGATGTCTCTTTTTGAATCCATGCTGATATTTCTTGCTCAGTGAGAGAAGCACTCGATCCTTGAAAGAGAAAACTGGACACTAGGAAAGTAACATGTCTAGAAATGTAAGTTCTTTTGTCAATGGGATCAAAATGAAAGTATAATTTATGTTGATGCCCATAGCAAATAAATACACATGGCCTCGACTTTGGTTGCATTTTATTTTTCCTATAGGAAATGAGCAAGGGTAGCAGGTACACCCAAACACACTAATATGGTTATAACATGAAGAGTAGTTCATAAGGGGGTATGTCCTTCAACGTGTTGCTTGGCATCCTGTTTATAATGTGCACTGCCGACTAAAAAGCATTGCAGTGAAAAATTGGAGGCATTGAAGCTTGAACCAGCATGCTCATCCTAGTGTCCACAAGGTGTTGGTGTTTTCACTCCATGACACCATTTTGTTGTGGTGTGTGAGGACATGAAAGCCACCTATCCGTTTGCAGCAAGAAAATTAGAAAAGCTCGTGCTAATAACTCACGACCGGCATCCGAGTGAAAGTTTTAATTTTAGAGTCAAACTAGTTTACAACATGCAACTTAAATTTCTCTAAGTATCCCTGAGCTTCAGATTTGTATTTTAATGCAAACATCCAAGAGTAGCAACAATAATTGTCAACCAGTAGTGGATAATAACGGTGTCCATCTTTTGAGTCATTTGGAGCTAGTGTCCGCAAGTCAACATGGATTATTTCAAAAGGATTGATGGCACAGTATTTGGCATCAAGGAATGAGAGTCGATGCATTTTGTACATAAAGCAAACTGAGCAAAACATATTCTGAGATAAATCATAATGAATCAAACCATGTTTTTTCATTCTCTCTAAGACATGAAAATTTAAATGTCCTAGATGCTGATGCTAACAATCGACATTTTTATTATTTTCCTGAAGGGGAACACCACCTACAAGCTGATCATCAACATTTTTACCACCATTTTTATTTGTTGAAGTATGACCCACTAGTTTCTGTCTAATGCAATTGTTATTTTGATCTGATTGTCATGCTACCATAGCTTGCAGTATAGCTAAAGCGGTGTTACTACTCTGGACTGTCTGATTTACTTCCTGCCAGTGGCAAGGACTATGTTTATTCACTCCCTGAACTAGAAACTTTCCTATCTGCATATGCTTGACAATAAATTTGTGTGGTTAAAATTCAATGAAGCAACAATTGTCAGCGGTAAACTTGGCAACAAATAGAAGATTTTTTTTAAAAGAGGGCACATGAGGGACATTTCTCAACTGAAACTTATGCTTACTTGTATGTAAAACAATATTACCTATTCCATGAATTGGCAGGGAGGATCCGTTGCCAAGCATGCACCACAAATTTAGGGCCTTGAAAGATGGATTGAGAACATGACTATTGTTATATGATGTGAAGCACCAGTGTCAAGACACCAAGATGAGTCTATCTTGTCATTGGAGGCCCATGCTACAAACACTTTGGGTATATCCCAGCAGTTTGGAGCAGTGTGGCTTTTTCTGCAACAAAAGAGACATGTCACTTGGGGTTTTGATGTACCCGATTGAGATGCTTGAAACTGACTTTCTCCTTTTTTTGCTTATTTTGGGTACTGTTATCATGTGATCTGCCTCCGTCCCTTCCTCAGTAAAGTTCCAATGCCCATGCCCACGTTGGCCTATGAAGGCATTGACATTAGTTTCAGCAGAATAGGTGGTTTGTACAAGAAGATGGAACAGTTCAATCCATTTTTCTAGATTCAACAAAAGGTCAAAGTGTTTTGAGGGACTTGGAAAAGTTTTGAAAGTAGTAACAGTAGTAACAAAGCTTTCATAGGTGGCAGGCAACCCATTTAGAGTAAACATGACTAAATCTTGACTACAAACTTCTTCATTTACCGCACTAAGAGAGTCTGCGAGAAACTTTACCTCAGTTAAGTAGTCGACTAAAGATTTGCTTGCCTTTTTGATATTTTGAAGGTTGTTTTCGAGTTGCAGAATCCACATATTGGAAGAAGATGCGTAGGACTGTTCTAAGGTGACCGAAGCATGACGAGCAGATTTTATATAAACACGACGGCTTAATACAGCTGTACTCACAGTAGCTTTCGCACAGCTGAGAGCAAGCTGATCTGCTCTCTACCAAATACTGAATTCCAGATTGACAGATTCCTTGCCATTGGCAGTGACAAATTCGACAGGAGGTTTGGACAATCTGTCTACATATTTTAAAAAGTCTTGAGAGAACATCACCGACTCAAGTTGGGAATGCCATAACAGATAGTTTGTGCATCTAACTTGACTTAAACCAAACCAGCATGGCATTCCATTGTGCACCAGGAACAAAATTTTGTGAGGCCATGAAAGCACCAACAGGGAGAGCTTAGAATGGATCAGAGCTCTACCATATTAAACTTTGACAAAAGAAAGCAGAAGGAAGAACACCCAAGATTATAGTGGTTCGGTCTTGCAGACCTACGTCCGCTACCTCTCCATCTCTCATTCTACTTTCTAATGAGAGCAGAGGTTCCACTATGTATAGGAAAGATTACAAGGGAGCCCTTGATTTAGGGATAGGTTTTGGTATACATATCTTTCCAATTTGATGGTCAATAATTTCCTTATTTTGTGGATTTACATAGCACTGTAAATTTCGTGCAGCTGGCTGATGGCATTATCTTTATCCTCAACACCAATTAGCCAGAATGCCACACTCTTTGCACATGGTTAGTGTGCAGCTATGTGCACAGACCACATGCCTGCCACCCTACTAGTTATGTGCCTCCTTCCACTTTGTGAGACACCTCAGCATATGCTATCTGCTAGTTATGTGCCATGCACATATGTGGGCATGACCTTCCAGCAGTGAAAATATACAAACTGAAGAAGAAAACATCAGTTATAAGGCAATCCCCAAGCCACATAATCTGAACTTTTCTAGCAACATGAGCATGAGTCCCACTGAGGATGTTTTTGTTGGACAGCTGACAGCTTTGATTTCAATGGCCTCTCTCAACTAGTGCTGTTGCTACCTGGGTAAGCTCCCCCCAACTCTTGTCATGGGAAATCGAAAGACATAGTATATCCTCGACTTGATATACAAGCCATGTCCATAAAGCATTTGCTTCATACAGTGTAACTTGAAGGCAATAGAGTATGCTTACCTCATGAGCTAAAGTGAGAAAAATATTTTCTGCAAAAGTGTTAAAGAATATAAAGTTTCAGATGGCTATCTGGCCAATATCAATTGATGTGTTCATGTAAAAGAACATAAACTTTCAAGGCTTAAGTCTCATGACTATCACATTTTGATATATCAACTTCTTCCACTAGCCATGCAAAGATTATTGCCAAAAAATGCGAGCATAGTGAGAGTTACAATTTCTTCTTCAGAGTTGTGTTCAAAAGTTTTATTTGAAAATGAATTAATAGAGTTAGAAGAAAAAAATAGTCTTACACTTTGCCACCTAGAAATGATCTTTCCACCTACATTTTTTGATATTATGGTGCATCTACCTATTCACATGGCAAGGGAGGTATTTCTAAGTGGTCCAGTTCAATATTGATGGATGTACCCTATCAAGAAGTATTGGTAGTACTTTCCAAGTCTATTGTCTTTCTTTTTTTTTTCTCAAAAATCATTTACAGTTGATAATTGTGATCGCCTATGATAACAGATATTTGAACAGGTTGAAATCTTATGTTTGTAATAAAACTAGCACAGAAAGTTCTATTGTTGAGGGATACTTGGCTAAAGAGTGCATTAAATTTTGTGCTTGATACTTGCATACTTGCATAATGTAGAAACAAGGTTTCATTGTCCACACAAGAATGATGATCTTATTGTAAAAGTAAAATAATCAAAGAATTGAGAAAAGGTTGCATACTGGGAAAGGTTGATAATGTTGCATTAGATGACAACACATTGCGACAAGCACACCAATATATATTATTTAAATACGAACCAATTAACTCTTGTCATTGGTAAAGCCTTTTCACCTAATGAACTTTAGACTAACATATTATTGTACTTTATGTATTTCTAATGATTGGGATTTAGACAATATATTAGATAAATAAGACAACAACATTCTTGTACATGAAATTGAAAACATGTATAAATTTCAATTGCAAGAACGGTTTAGAAAACATGTACATTTTAATTTAAATTTGACCATATTTTACATTTTAATTGTGCATAAGTTTTTTCTAATATTGACTTATTTTTATAGGTGCAAACATTACTTTTTACTAATGAAGAAATGATAGAAGAAATTAAATGGATCTCACAAAGTCCTCAATATTTGACCAAAAGGTTCAAAGGATATTTTATAAACAGATTTCACTTTCACACGAAACAGATGGAAAATAATAGGCAAACCCAAAGCAGTGGTGTTGTTGTTGGGGCACTTACAAGTTTCTCTAATACTAGATATATCCGACCTAGAAGAGAAAGTATTACTTAATATGATATTATTAAAGATATTATTGCGTTGCAATATTGTGGAAAATTCAAATTTGTCTTGTTTAAATGTGAATGGTTTGATGTTTTGGGATTACAGGGTATTAAAAACGATGAGTTTGGATTTACACTTGTTAACTGTAATTGTAGATGTATGTAAGATGAGCCTTTTGTCTTGGCACTTGACATTCAACCTGTCTTCTATGTCGAGGTCCCTTTACATAAAGATTGGAAAGCAGTTATCAAGACAAAACCAAAAGATTTTATTTGCTAATATGAATTATAGTTGAGCTAAGTGAGCATCTTAGGTAAACTCAATTACATAACCATGGGTGATACATTTTTTATCAAATGCCTACTTATATGTTTTAACGAAAAAAATATTTCAATAGACTTGAAAATATACAAATAGTGATTAGTTTTTCTTCATATTCTAACTAACAAACCATGAAACCACATCTATACGGTCAATTTTTTAAAAGAAATTAAAAACATAAAAATTTTCAAATCAAATCAAAATATCAATACCCATTGACATGTAGCTTGCTTGTTCATGTCTATGTGCTATTATGATGTGTCAAATATAATTCAAAAGATTGTAGGCATTTGAATACCTCTATGCATAGTCTGTAAACTAATGCTGTGGGTTTGATGTATAGATAGGTTTCTTAGTTTGTTCCTTGGACCTATTAACTTACGAGCACTCAAAAAGATGTGCGGATGAAAATGAAGGAGTGCAATAGTTTCCAGGTAGGTCTCCTTTGCCATCTTTGTTTCGAAAGATCAAGAATTTGTTATGCTTGGATTTTTTCTCTTGTTCAACCTATTTTTTATAATATATACATGCATGAAGTAATTTAGTTTCAAACTGTTATGCACCAGCCATAAAGCATTGTTGTTATTCCACATTTATTTAAGTAATACACATTATGGTCATCTTCATTTGTCTATACGTGATTTTTCTTCTAAGTGCATGCATATATAAATTTTGATTTGTTTCCTGGAACTTCTCTTAAAAAGGGGAGTCCCTTACATAATTTTATACTTCTTTCATCAGATGTGACCTTGTGATCAAATCTTTAGTTTCCCAGCATTTTCATAAGAATTCGTTGCGTGATGTTTCATGTCCCTTTAGGCTTTTAGGAGAGGCAGTTGTGTCCTTGAAGGATAGTGGCACAACAGCTGTCTTACATTCTACCTTCAGGCCTTTCACTTGAAATTGCCGTTTCTACCTAGTTTATGTTTCAAAATGCTACAGGAACTTTTTGCAGGCAACAACCTACCAAGAAGGTTTCTCCCGCTGGTGATGCTCTTTTGATTAATCACTTAAAGTAAGCAAACCATTTTCATTTTTAATTTAAAATAAAAATATTAGGAATCTCAAAATTTTACTTGTGTTCTTTCCCTTTGAAATTGCTCTTTCTAATTTCCGTTTGTTTTATTGTGGTGTAGGGTTTCTGATAGCCAACAACCTAACAAGGTCTCTCCTTGGCTAATTGATGCTCTTACTAATCAAACCACTTGAAGCAAGCAAACCATTATTGCGTTAAGTTAAAAGAAAAAAATGTTCATGATTATCATAGTTGTAGGTTTCACTTCTTTCATATTCAGTAAGCCTAAGAAATGGTTCTGCCTCTCAATTTTTGTAATATGGTTCTGCAATGTGGCAATCTAATTGAGTGCAGTTATGACAATGCCTATTGCTTCGATTCCTTCTAGTTCCAAACCAGCACAGATGAGATTGTCATACTCCATATCTTGCTGGTCAAATATCGTATATTATTGCAGTAATCACATTCATATTTTGAGATTCAAGAGATTTTATAGAATGCCAGGATGGTATGATAAAAGCTCTTTGGTAGCCATACATGCATTTTGGAATGTTTACATATGTTTGTCAAGGAAAATTTTCTGCCATGATTGAAGTTGCAGAACACTCTTTCTCAGAAGGCAAATAGATAGCAAACATGTTTGAGTAAACTGATCAATCAATTCTCAAGCTTGGGTAGCTAAACTGAGGCCAGATCCTTTAGGCTTGGGGGCAGAGCTGAGCAAGATTTGAACAACTTCTTGTAATTCCCACGCATAATCCTTGGTTCATTTGCACTGAACGAACACAGTCAATGTAAAAGAACAGAGTTTTTTCTTTCAAAGTGAACTCACAACAACAAAAAAATACTTTTAGGAACGGCCAGAAACCATTCCTTAATGTATGAACGGCCATTCTTAAAAGTAAGTAGGACGGCTGGAGGAATGTTCCTATGCCATTCCCAAAAGTAGTGTTCCTAAGTAGTTTTAGGAAAGGTCGCAGCTGTTTTTAATAATGACTCATTAGGAACGGTCCATAATATGTGTTCCTAAAAGCTCCCACATTTGAACATATGTATAGGAACAGTCACCCTCACCATTCCTAATAACTCATATATAACTTTTAGGAAAAATATCTCTGACCGTTCCTAAGAGTGTCATATATATATATATATGAAGAGAGAGAGTCATTAAAAAAAATGATGAAATTGATAATAAAATGTTTACTTGATGAAAAAAATCATTACAATTAAACAAACTATACAAAAAAAATTATAATTTCATCATGTAATTAGCTCTAGCTTTAGCTCCTTCATCCTTTTCCGCTTTCATGCCTGCCCACCTACAATGACCATTGAAACCTCACAGCTGCCCTCCTCTGCTCAGTCATGAAACAAATTATTAAGTTGAAGGAGGTCATGAAGAGTTCGATACCCTAAAACATCTCTTAGCATAAAAGAAATTTAGTGTCACATTAAATATACTAATCACCAAATTCTGAACATAGTCATGTGTGCAAGTTCACACATAGCATACAGTTTAAGAACTTTAACGTGGTTCCTAAATTTGTAAGATATTGGTCACATACAAGTGTCATCAACAGGAGCGCCTAAATAAATAACTAAATCCCCTTCTTGGATACTTGATGGAACTCCAACACGAATCATTTCACCAGCAGCACATATTGGTAAATTATTCCCGTTCTCACGGTTGAGAATGTGACATCAACTAGCGACCTGAACTCTATCTAGTACGTGAAGCATACTCAATAAGCAAATGAAACGCCCAAATTACATGCACAAAGAGATTTAAGTACCTCCAGTGCTCCATCTTCTTTATAAAGGGAGGCATCAGTTGAATACTCGTCTGGGGCCTTTGATTATGATGAATAGAAATAGGATAACCTGGACAGGTACTAATATAACCAAACATGCTGGACCCTGGATTGTAAGGAGACAGCTTTCCAACCTACACCAAGAAATAACCTGTATCTGCTCATATGAGCTTCCATGTATCTCTTCAATGTGCTTGTTAATGTCAACTTAAGATTTCCAGTAGCAACAGGCCTCTATGTATATGTTGGTTTACATCGTCATGCAAGAGTAACCAATTACTACTATACATATAATATTATAATCTTCATCTGAAACAAAGAAAACAAAATAAGGACAAACATAATCAGCATAAAACATTTGCTACTTGCAGATCTATATCTAACACCAATCATGTTCTCCCCACTAGTTGGTGATTGATAAACATGTGGGGAGAATGGTGCTTATGTGACACAATATGCTTATGAATTAATGCATCCTTGAGTTTAGCCTGGTATCTGACTCTTGAGATGATAGGAGGAAATGGCCACGGATCGGGTCTTTCCCAAATGGAGAACTTGATTGACACTGTCAATCTTCTGGTGCCCTCATGGGAAGGAACCATTTCTGCAACTGACCAGAATGATAGACCAATTACTTATCATGAGGACGACAGTCAATGAGCTCAGCATCATTCCTGTGTATGCTGAGGGTTGACACCATTATGTTGTTCCTCAGAGATTGCACTCCCAGCGTTCCATTTTTACCTGGGTCCTGAAACGAAAGCAAGCAGATTACCGTATCCATTTTCATGGGACGTACTTTATAAACACTGTAATCAATCACCCAATTTCACAATAATCAATTAGATGGGAAACAATCACTTAATTTCACAAGATTCACTTAGATGAGGTTGCTAAATTTTATTCTAAAGTAGCATTGATATTCCTACAGCAGTACCAAAACACTTGGCAAGCTCTAACTAGATAGTTTTAAGAATGACTAGCTTGAACTTTTGGTTCCAATCAAATATCCTTCAACTGATTGAGTTTTATAATCTGATGTGATTTCTTGATACTTGAACTTTGATTAAGTTATTCTAGACATCTCTTACAAGCAAAGCATTCTAAATCTTTTGTGTCAGCTACCAAACTCTCTCTGCTTTCTTTTTCCCCTGCTTTTGAGTGAAAGGGCCTAATTCATCTGTTGAAAGTGACATACTGGTGAAACAGATCAATTTGGACTTCAAAAATACAATCTATAATGGTAGACAAGATGCTAATGAGCAGGACATAAACACAATTTTCAGCACCAAAAAATTGAAAAGAGCACCATGAAAGCAGTTGATATTCACAGTACTCTCTACTGTTGACCTTAGCCAGTACAAGAAGACCAGCATTTTCTCTGCATTTTTTGGAAGTGTTCAATATGTTTCAGAAAGAACAAGTATTAAATGTCACGTCCAATCGAGTAATGGGTTTTGATCACGATATACATAATAACATACACACATAGCAATTGTACATTACACCTGAAAATTAACCAAACTATTACCTTTTGATAAATCCATCCTTGACAATCTTGGAAAAATCCAATCTATGCAGTAAACCTTTTTGTATGAGAACTTCACAAGTCCACAAGGATATGGGCAGCTGGAGCACAATTTGATCTTTACAATCAGTATGTATATTGGATACAAAGATAGACACCTATAACTCATTAACAAAAAAGAAAAATGACAACCGCTCAAGAAAAGGCAACAAGAAGTAAGCTACATTTCCCTTTGAGAGTAGGAAACCCATTTCATCAGTTAATAAATGCTTGACATTTTTGCCATTATTTTGACTGCGGAATGAGAATTAGAAAAAAAAGGAAAACCAAATAATGATATCCAATACAAGATAGTAAGAGAAAAAAGATCAATAGTGGAGCCTATAAAAAAGAAAAATTATAACAAAGTCTAAAAATTCTTGCTGGTGAAGGGTCCACATGCAAAATTTTAAAAATTTAACTTTAAATGAATTAAAAACTAAAATGTCCAAGACAAATCAAACTTCATGGAAATATTACCGGTTATGCATCTGCTGCTTCTCACTTCTTTAACTTCATTACATCAGAGGCAAAAGAGGCAGGAGAGGAAGCTTACCTCGAAAGCTAAGATGGCAACAAACAGCTGGTTCGGACATCACATGCATAGACACTAAATAAAAACCATCAAATTTTCTGCTTCCTACCATGCTTGGGTCTGCATATCTTGATCAAATTTTCCTTGATCTTTCCTTGTCATTGACCTTGGCTGACCACACCACACGAAAGGTTGATTGAAGCCCCCTATTAGGAAAGCTCATTAAGCATAAAAATTAAAAGCAGAATGAATTAATTAGAGAATAATAATAGGGAATAATTTACTGTTCAATGCAACCCCAAACTCAGGACTAGGACTTACTTGCTTCAGGATGTAAAGCAGAGTTAGCTTTCTTCCCTGCCAAAAATTGAATTGCATCTCTAAATAAGATATACTATACAAGGGCTATGTGTTACATGTAAGAATTTCAGTTAATGAGAAACACTAGAATAACAAAGCAGCTCATCAAATTAGCTGGATAAAAAATTTATGTTCATAAGAAGAAAAAAAACCTGGATCAATAGCTGAACTTATTGAAGTTCCTGTCCATGATAGTGATGCCAAAGTTCACTGCCACTGCAAGCCCAGTTCACAACCTATCAAAGTAAGAATTCTTGTTAAGGAAAGCAAGTTAAGAATGGAAAGCTTCAGAAATTATGATTTCATGGACACAAAAGGGTTATTAGCAGATCTTTTAAGATGTGAAAAACTGAAAGAAAAAAAAAGAGAAGAAAAAAAGAACAATGTTGATAATAGAGTGAAATTTGGTGGTCATGCTTCATGGAGATAATGCATGCAGGAGAATTCAAATCACTAACTCAGCCAAGGAAGATTAGCTATGACAGATAGGGTCTCCATCTGAGCCACACATGCAGCTAGGATGAAAAAGATCACAAGCAAGCTATCAGCACCTGAATTAATAAGATCTAGTTTTGGGAAGAGGACCATCACTAACTACATATCCTTCTATATTGATAAGATAAGGGACCTTGTTAGATGATCAGTAATGACAGAAAAATGAGGCCAGAATTTAACACTCACCCTGGATCGATGGACTTTTTTTCTTTTTCAAGACAAAAACAAAAGAACAAAAGATAATCTATTGCATGGATCACATACAGAACTTCTCCAGAAAAATAATTAATCTGCTGAATCTTATTTATGTTTGGTTGCTGAGAAATTTGATGACCAACCGCTTTACTAGCAGAACCATCCACCCACTTTCTTGTGATAGTTGTCACATAGAGTCTCATTTGTCCTTCAGGGTTCTGGTAACTGAATTAAGACTGCACAATTTAAACCAAGGTATTACATATAGCAACACAGGAAAAGAAAAGAAAAGGATAGAAATGGCATACATTGTCTAAAACTGAATATACACTTGCTAGCTTGCACCTCGTGATGCAGGGCTTGGCCATTCACTTGGCGAAACATCAAAGAAGACAGTCAAACAAGTCCTTTTATCAAGACCACAAATTTTCTATAACGTTGCATTCCCTTGCCCAATGACATCTGCACACAATGGCCCTTTCTGCAAAATATGTAGATGCCTGTACTTTTGATTCTTTTTATATGCAAATATGTTTTCTTATGTTTATAAAACCAAATGTTCTGAAAAAAAAATTAAAGTGACTATTAAATTCACCATGTTGAGGATTTATTGAAATGAATTTTGGAAAAATAACTATTATAAATATTTTATTTAAATCAAAACAATAAACTAATGGCTTTATGTAAATAATAAGAGAATGTTAACTATAAATTTTTAATATTGATAGTATTTAAAAAATTGGCAAAATAGTAAGGTATTCAAGTGGATTTTCGTAAAATGTAGAATTAAATTTAAAATCCAGAAAATGGGCCACCAAATATCATTGAAATTAAATGATATTTATATTTATATATATTACTATGAAATGAAATCGAATTTTTAAAATAGACCAAATAAAAAATTAAAAGAGTAAAAGGGTGCTTCCAAACCATCATTGAGGCAGCCCCCTACGAGATTTCCATGTTCATGTTCATGTTCATTCATAGATAGAAGCATCAGAAAGTTGTGTGCAGACAAAATATAATGCAAGTAGATCTCCTCCCACAAAGTTGAGCTGATCCGCTGAAGCCATCTTCTGCTGTGGTCATGGTGACCAACTTGGAACACCTGGACTAAAATGAGTTGACACAACCTTCACCTACAATATCTCCTGCATCCAAGTAGATTTGACACACTTAGGAGGCTTGTATTGTGCAGCAGAAGCACCTCTAGCTGTAGCATGGTCCATTACTTCATGGGATGTGCCACCTTTCACAAGTTTGATCTCCAATGGTCATATTGTTTTGTCGTAAGCACACAGGACTCTGTAAACATAATTTAGTGACTGTCTGATAGTGAGACAGCATTGGTCGATTACCATGAGAATGAAGAGTTCTCACTGTGATTGATTGGAGAAAGTTCACAGTAAATAACATAATGCCCCAGAATTGTCTTAACATCAGTATAGCAAATGTAGTCAAGAACTCTTGCATTATGTGGCCTAAGGTGAGCAAGTTCAGCTGCCGCTATGGCCTTATGTAACTTTGCCTCTTCCGTTTTCTCCATATCAATGCTAAGGCAAACATTTTTCCGAACAACAATGTGGAATTGGGGAGCTTTGTTGTAGAATTTGGCAACTCTTAGTACGTCCCCAATCTTACATTGGTAAAAACCTAATGTGGCATGAAAAAAATAAATTCATCTCGTGAGCAATGAGGAAAAGACATTAACCCCTTGTTTGCATGGCTTCATATATCTATCTATATATGTTAATTTCTTGGATATGATTAATAACTACATCTATAAAGTAGATCATTGAAAACCATTGGAGAATGTTTCAAAAGAGGGTATGTGATTGTTCCAAAAGTTACTTCCCATGAAGATTATTTGATTTACATATCCCGATAGACGCGAATTGTCAAATTTGCCATCGGTCATGGGGAAAGGCAAGGTTACCAAGCTGGTAATCAAACTACAGTACAAAGACCACTAATTGAGTTTAACTGGCTATCCTTGTCCTAATGCATTTTTGTTGGACCATTTCTAGATGAGCACAATTAAATTTTTTCTCCAATTTAAGCCTGTAATTGATTCATCAATGCTTATTTTCCTAAAGGCAAAACATAGATTCAATTAGCCAAAACACTTGCTTTCTTCACCATTTTGGCAAAATGAACAACTATAATGCTTTCACTTCTTCAGAAACATACATACATGTTCAAATTAACTAATCTAAGTTTGTGTTTCTTATTAAACATAACATAAAAAACCCACCAATGGATGGCAGTTACTTTTTTCCAATAAAAAAGTGATCCTATGTAGAGATGGTTAGTCAAGACTATTGGCAGTTCATAAGCTGTCATGTACAGGAACAGCTACTCAGTATTTTGACTTTGAATATATATATATATATACAGTTGTGTGTGTGTGTGTGAAGAGAGAGGGAAAGAGTGATCAGTCTCATAATTTATGTTCGAGGCAAATCCAGACATGCTTTAACATGATTTTAATCCGATCCATCTATATCATAACTTATGTTACATATTGTGAACCTCTTGCTTTGGATTTTTTATAACTTAATGAAAACCTTAGCTTTAGGTATCAAACTCTTGGCCCTAAGATGTTTTCTACGACAGAAAAATTAAAGCATCATATCCATACTGTTAATTTGCTTAAAGAAGACTGTAAATCAATGAGGGTTCTCTATCACTTACACCATTGAATGTTTCCGAGAGAAAAGTTAGATTGCTTGACCATGAAGCGCATACAAGTTCTTGTAAAATTTCTTAATAAACAGCCTAAAATTGTTATAAATACTTTATGCTCAATAGATCCTATTTTCTGGAATGGAGATATAGTCAAATTGTCTGCACTTGGCAGAAGAACAATGACCTGGGCATGTACAATTTAAAATTTTGAAAATAAAATAGCCAAATGCCTCAGCTACATTAGGGAGGTCATGATAGAGTTATTGTGTGTGTGTGCCTGTGCGTGTTTCTGTGTGGATGTGTGTCGGGTCAAATCTTGCTGAAACTAAAGGACACTCTCTCATATGATTCATGTTTAATGAAAGCCACAAATTCTCACTTTTGTTGTACCCAAGACCACATGGAAATGCACTTGCACATAAATACATAGAGGAAAATGCAGAAACACACACAGCCATGTGACTGAAGAAAGCTATATAAACTTTTACCAAAGTAAGTGGTCACCACGAGCTCATACTCTTTTCCGTCCTCCACGTGAGCCAAATCCACAGGGTCCACCACTTGCATTGCCCTTATCCGGCCAATATCATCTCCAGGCTTGACAGGCAAAAACTCAAAGTAGGCCATGTTAGGCATAATGGTATAGGCAATGTCCTCAGGCTTAGTAAAAGGGTACAAGTTTAACCCAAAAAAGCACTGATGATCCATAGAGAGTGCTGGCCAAAGGCAAATCCCCACTGTAGAAGTTCAAGCTTGGAATATACCGTGCCATTGGTCCTGTCACTATAAGATCCAGGAATTTTGTATTTGGGCAAATCCTCCTTATGATACCCCGAAAATTCCCACTTGAACATTCCTTCCTTATGTGTACTGCATTTTCTGGGTCAGGTGTCAGAGCGTTTCCTAATGCTGCTCTAATTTCTGTGTCAGTGACTTTTGGATTCACTGTCCCATGCTCAATATCTGCTGCAAAGCCACAAATTCTCACTTTTGTTGTTCCCAAGACCACATGGAAATGCACTTGCACATAAATACATAGAGGAAAATGCAGAAACACACACAGCCATGTGACTGAAGAAAGCTATATAAACTTTTACCAAAGCAAGTAATCGCCACGAGCTCATACTCTTTTCCGTCCTCCACGTGAGCCAAATCCACAGGGTCCACCACTTGCATTGCCCTTATCCGGCCAATATCATCTCCAGGCTTGACAGGCAAAAACTCAAAGTAGGCCATGTTAGGCATAATGGTATAGGCAATGTCCTCAGGCTTAGTAAAAGGGTACAAGTTTAACCCAAAAAAGCACTGATGATCCATAGAGAGTGCTGGCCAAAGGCAAATCCCCACTGTAGAAGTTCAAGCTTGGAATATACCGTGCCATTGGTCCTGTCACTATAAGATCCAGGAATTTTGTATTTGGCCAAATCCTCCTTATGATACCCCGAAAATTCCCACTTGAACATTCCTTCCTTATGTGTACTGCATTTTCTGGGTCAGGTGTCAGAGCGTTTCCTAATGCTGCTCTAATTGCTGTGTCAGTGACTTTTGGATTCACTGTCCCATGCTCAATATCTGCTGCAAAGCCACAAATTCTCACTTTTGTTGTTCCCAAGACCACATGGAAATGCACTTGCACATAAATACATAGAGGAAAATGCAGAAACACACACAGCCATGTGACTGAAGAAAGCTATATAAACTTTTACCAAAGCAAGTGATCGCCACGAGCTCATACTCTTTTCCGTCCTCCACGTGAGCCAAATCCACAGGGTCCACCACTTGCATTGCCCTTATCCGGCCAATATCATCTCCAGGCTTGACAGGCAAAAACTCAAAGTAGGCCATGTTAGGCATAATGGTATAGGCAATGTCCTCAGGCTTAGTAAAAGGGTACAAGTTTAACCCAAAAAAGCACTGATGATCCATAGAGAGTGCTGGCCAAAGGCAAATCCCCACTGTAGAAGTTCAAGCTTGGAATATACCGTGCCATTGGTCCTGTCACTATAAGATCCAGGAATTTTGTATTTGGCCAAATCCTCCTTATGATACCCCGAAAATCCCCACTTGAACATTACTTCCTTATGTGTACTGCATTTTCTGGGTCAGGTGTCAGAGCGTTTCCTAATGCTGCTCTAATTGCTGTGTCAGTGACTTTTGGATTCACTGTCCCATGCTCAATATCTGCTGCAAAGCCACAAATTCTCACTTTTGTTGTTCCCAAGACCACCTGGAAATGCACTTGCACATAAATACATAGAGGAAAATGCAGAAACACACACAGCCATGTGACTGAAGAAAGCTATATAAACTTTTACCAAAGCAAGTGATCGCCACGAGCTCATACTCTTTTCCGTCCTCCACGTGAGCCAAATCCACAGGGTCCACCACTTGCATTGCCCTTATCCGGCCAATATCATCTCCAGGCTTGACAGGCAAAAACTCAAAGTAGGCCATGTTAGGCATAATGGTATAGGCAATGTCCTCAGGCTTAGTAAAAGGGTACAAGTTTAACCCAAAAAAGCATTGATGATCCATAGAGAGTGCTGGCCAAAGGCAAATCCCCACTGTAGAAGTTCAAGCTTGGAATATACCGTGCCATTGGTCCTGTCACTATAAGATCCAGGAATTTTGTATTTGGCCAAATCCTCCTTATGATACCCCGAAAATTCCCACTTGAACATTACTTCCTTATGTGTACTGCATTTTCTGGGTCAGGTGTCAGAGCGTTTCCTAATGCTGCTCTAATTGCTGTGTCAGTGACTTTTGGATTCACTGTCCCATGCTCAATATCTGCTGCAAAGCCACAAATTCTCACTTTTGTTGTTCCCAAGACCACCTGGAAATGCACTTGCACATAAATACATAGAGGAAAATGCAGAAACACACACAGCCATGTGACTGAAGAAAGCTATATAAACTTTTACCAAAGCAAGTGATCGCCACGAGCTCATACTCTTTTCCGTCCTCCACGTGAGCCAAATCCACAGGGTCCACCACTTGCATTGCCCTTATCCGGCCAATATCATCTCCAGGCTTGACAGGCAAAAACTCAAAGTAGGCCATGTTAGGCATAATGGTATAGGCAATGTCCTCAGGCTTAGTAAAAGGGTACAAGTTTAACCCAAAAAAGCACTGATGATCCATAGAGAGTGCTGGCCAAAGGCAAATCCCCACTGTAGAAGTTCAAGCTTGGAATATACCGTGCCATTGGTCCTGTCACTATAAGATCCAGGAATTTTGTATTTGGCCAAATCCTCCTTATGATACCCCGAAAATCCCCACTTGAACATTACTTCCTTATGTGTACTGCATTTTCTGGGTCAGGTGTCAGAGCGTTTCCTAATGCTGCTCTAATTGCTGTGTCAGTGACTTTTGGATTCACTGTCCCATGCTCAATATCTGCTGCAAAGCCACAAATTCTCACTTTTGTTGTTCCCAAGACCACCTGGAAATGCACTTGCACATAAATACATAGAGGAAAATGCAGAAACACACACAGCCATGTGACTGAAGAAAGCTATATAAACTTTTACCAAAGCAAGTGATCGCCACGAGCTCATACTCTTTTCCGTCCTCCACGTGAGCCAAATCCACAGGGTCCACCACTTGCATTGCCCTTATCCGGCCAATATCATCTCCAGGCTTGACAGGCAAAAACTCAAAGTAGGCCATGTTAGGCATAATGGTATAGGCAATGTCCTCAGGCTTAGTAAAAGGGTACAAGTTTAACCCAAAAAAGCACTGATGATCCATAGAGAGTGCTGGCCAAAGGCAAATCCCCACTGTAGAAGTTCAAGCTTGGAATATACCGTGCCATTGGTCCTGTCACTATCAGATCCAGGAATTTTGTATTTGGCCAAATCCTCCTTATGATACCCCGAAAATTCCCACTTGAACATTACTTCCTTATGTGTACTGCATTTTCTGGGTCAGGTGTCAGAGCGTTTCCTAATGCTGCTCTAATTGCTGTGTCAGTGACTTTTGGATTCACTGTCCCACGCTCAATATCTGCTGCAAGTTCCTGATAATGACGCTTGAGGTAGTGGATAGCCTGGAGAAAGCTTGGTGCAAAAGTTGAACCTATCTGAGAGATGGCAAGCCAGTCAGCCAGGCCAGCAAGCATTTGAGCATACAAGCTTTGTAGGATGTTAGCATAGTGTACTTGATGTTAGCATAGTGTTTCGAAGAAATTGAGGACTTCTATAGTAGCTTGTAAGTACAGTCCACATGATAATTCCAGCGGGACTCTTGGCCTCTGTTTTAGTAGAGAATAAGAACAGGACTTTTCCTTTATCTAATCCTGAAATATTCCTGTTTGTCATAGAAGAACCCAGCCATCATCAATATGCTGTTAAGGTTTAAGCTGCAATGAACTTTTGTCCTGTGTAAGCCCAAAAACACATGAAGAAAAAAATGTGGATAAAAACAGTACCTGGCCCCATATTTTATTCTCTTTAATTAGTTTGGTTCTTACAGAAGTTCTTGTTGTTAAGGAGCCTTCCAAGAAGTTCCGTTTTTTAAGTGCTATTTGTTGTTAAGGAGCCTTCCAAGAAGTTCCGTTTTTTAAGTGCTATTTGTTGTTAAGGAGCCTTCCAAGAAGTTCCGTTTTTTAAGTGCTATTTGTTGTTAAGGATCTTTCCAAGAAGCTCCACTAGTGCAGTTATGGTTCCTTGATCTTCATTTGTTTTTTGTCCATAGGCATAAACTTTTTAATTGATACATAAACCCTTCTAAAAAATTACATGCTGTAGCAACTTTTTTCCACATATTTGTACAACTTCAGCATAGTTTATACATTCTTTGTGTAAGTGTACTTTACTAATAAACAACAATAATTCTGTTACTTCATAAGTGCGCTTGTTTATCTTAGTTGAAGAACATAACAAATCTTTTGACACTCCAGTTATCAATTTTGCAGCAAACACTGGATATGTGATCCACCTTATCTTTTCCTTTCCTCTCTGACTCATTGTTCCATAGTCACGCAAAACTACTTTGTGACCCTTGGAGGCAAGGTGAATTAAGAGGTATTGTCTCCTCATTAACATTAATTTATTCTTCGGTTATTTTTCTCCTTGCGCCTGCAGTAGGTTCTTTTTAACCCAAGGGTCAATAACCAAGAAATGAGCAGAATATGGTGCTTCAATGTCAGCAGTTCTCGTTCAACACAGATTTCTTTCTCATTCAATTCCCTGGTTTGTGATCATTCTCATATTTAGCAGAATACTGTCGGTAATAACAGCACTTGTTGAAGTGAAAATGTAGTGATTAACGTTCTTTCTCTTTTCATTTTTTATCATCCTTAGATTCATTGTTGGTGTTGTTTGATTCAATGATGAATTTCATTTAATTTGAGATCGTTATATATAACATGAATTAGTATCATTATGTTTCTCATAGTTTAAAATTTATTCAAAATGTCTACCTGAAATAGAATAACCCATGCATATCTGATTTATGCAAGAACTTCAAATATTACTAAAGTTTTGTTTTTATACAAGATCTCGTATAATTAGGACATCATTGTTTGTTTAATTTAACTTCAAATATTCAAATACCTTAAGGTATCTTACTTTACTAACCAAAATTTTGTTTTTTAATCAGAATGAAATTGCTTAATCCAACACCATATTGCTTATCTATTCGAAATTCACTCAAATGAACATTTAAAACATAGAAAAGGGTAGTGAGAGTACAATTATGCTTGTACTCTTGTAGACTTGTAGACTAAGAGGCTGATGGCCCATTTCATTCACCAAATAAATGATATGTACTTCACAGGGAGAAAAATAAAAATGCCAACTTAATCTGTTACTTGTTCATGACAGCGGGAATGAGCCATCTGAAGATTGTATAAATCCCTTCATGATGGTTGGCAATCACTGGGATCATTTTCTGCCCACTGCCTGAAGTTTTGGAGCTGCCAAAAGAAGCGACATTCAACTGAACTGAGAATTTACAATGATGCACTAATGCGCACATAGTTTGGGGAAGGAAGAAGAAGAAAGAGGTGAGACAGGGTTTTGGGTTTCCATTTCCTTTCACCCTAGGGTTTGAGATCAAACCTATAGAAATTAAACGTCTAATTTCTCTGATGGTACTCAAATAAAGGAAAGAATGGGTTTGGGAAATACCAAAAAAAGAAGCGATTTTCAATTTTACAAACTATCCTCACACTCTAGTTTATAAAGGAATAAAATCGTTGCTTTACTGTTAGTTATGCTGAACATCGCAGTAAATAAAAGAACGGCTCATTGTAAATGATTAGCATGAAACTATTATTGATTATATTTAATTGGTGTTAATACGCACATTATGGTTTTGAACCCTTGAAATTATGGAATTGGAATGATTTTTAGGAACTTCATTCCAAAAATTGTTGGAATGGAAATGAAATCCACATTTCCAAAACTCCAAATCGCAATGGTTGAAGATTAATCAGATCTTTGGAAGTATTTTAAAAATCATAAGGCAACTAGGTAATTTTGTTAAAAGACACGTGATCATTTTGACAAACGAGTGCAAATTGTTGGGGCCAAAATGCAAGTTTGCAATACAAGTGTGAAAAAGAGGTTCTGACTGGCAGATTAATTTTCACCTGCTTCTTCTCTCCACACTTCTCTTCTTCACCATGAAACTGAGTCGCCGCTGTCAACCAGCAACTGCCCACCAGTGATACTTGTATTGTAAGGAGGAAACCCAAAAGCATTTGAGGTGGATATACAAAAATTTTTTGTAGTTTTTGTTTTTAGTTTTTTGTGACACCGGAAACAACAGTGTTGGCCGGAAGTAGTTTGCATCGGCCTGTGATTATCTCTCTCTCCCTCTCTCTCTCTCTCTCTCTCTCTCTCTTTCACATTCTCGTTCTCTATATTTTGTCCTTTTATAATCCCCTATGTCGAGAGTTTTCCTCTGCATCGACCAGGTTTAAAAAGCCTCGACACCCAGGCTGGATTTCATCTGAATTCCTCTGAATCGAGGTAGAGGATAACAATAGGAGAGGTGGAGTGAGAGTGGAAGCCTCGAAGTAGAAAAATTGGTTCCAAAATTCTCATCCGACCCCACAGGGTGGAACGAGAGTTCCATCAACTTGTTTCTGGAATCGCTCATAATGGGCAAAAATTTGGTTCCTAGTTTGATGCAACCCAAACTAAATTTGGATATTTGAATTTTAATCTCTTGTTTACAGTGACATTCCAAAAAAGCAAATTTGCCCTTAGGATAGTAAAAAAGAACATGGGAAAAAGTTCATAGTTGTTTGATACAACCATTAAATATATATATGTTATTATTCCTAGATTAAACCACAAGCATTTGTTCCAATTCATTTTAAAGCGTGCACAGGTAAATTATATTTATTGGGTTTTGATCAGGCCAATTAGTTCAAAATTGACTGCACGTACAAGAAATCAAGAGAGAGAAGGAGAGATCTAAGACCCGATCACAACGACCCTCAACTCAAATTATTTTCCCTTGACAAGAGAGCCATCTATGAATGGAACTAAGGTTAGTGGTAGAAAAAATTAAGGTAATGTTTGATAGCTTTGGACCTCAGATCTTGGTCTTAGTAATGTGGATCTTAAATCCACTTTACATGTAAAAAAAAACATAGATTTAAAGTCAGACGTGGAGCATTACAGGGAGGATGACTCTAAATCCACAGATCTGATATCCTAGTGATCTCATATTATTGCGGATCTAAGGTCGGTGGTGAAACAAACACATTCTGAGTGAGAGAGAGAGAAAGAGGGTGGGGAGGAATACCCAATCAATTATGCTCAAGAATTGCAAGCCTCAACCCAAATCAATTTTCTTTAATAACAATGAGGAGAGCATCCTCCAAAAAGTGAACCAAGTGCAATTTAAAGATAAAGAGAGAGAGAGAGATAGACCTGATTAGTAACTCTGAGATGGGTTGAGCAGAGAAAATGGGTGTTTGGCAGCTTGGACTTGAAGGTTTTCCTGTCTATACTCAGCGTTGGCGTTGGTGGAAAGGATGTCGTCCAGCACCATCTGCTGCACCTCATCTACATGACTCGTCATCTCTTCTATGAACTCCAATGGCTCCACCTCCTCCATCGCAATTCGCCTCAACCTCAATCTCCCTTCTTTCACCATCTCTCTGTCCCTCTGAAATTTGATGAAAAGGGTTTTTGATATAGAGAAAAGAACATTCCAAATATATAAGAAGATGAGCACATTCCGCCACGCTTGGCCATGACAATAATGAGTACCACAACATCAAAAGAGTTAAAAGGAAGGACGTATGGTAATACGCCAACTATTTCACTCAAAATTTTCCCCATAAATTAGCTGTTCAAGAGAGAACCAGCACGGTTTACTGTAGCTCACTTGGTCGTGTCTTGGTATGATTTGATTTATTGATCCCCTTAACTTATTTTATAAATGTAGATATTTTTAATATTCATTTAGGGTAAACCATGCTTGTTATAAAACCCCCAATGTGATGCTGTATCCTTGTGCTTTTAATTGTTTTGGAACATGGGTGGGTAGACCTATGGTACAACTTTCAACTCAGATGTTAAACTTGCCACTGTTTATAACCTAGAGAAATAACACACTGGACCGTAATAGCAGCCTGGATTCGAACCTACGAAGTTTAAGCAAAACATTTTAGGTAAATGATTCAAAGTCAGTGAAGCCAAACTGATAGCAGGAGCGGCTGGGGTCGGGTGGGTTACAGGCCTTTCATCAGTTTGTAACCTTTCCTGAGGTTTGGAAGTGTGACAGAGGTGATCAAAGAGACCAGCCTTTCATAAATGTTGGAAAAAGTCCCTCCCAACCCACTACTACAACTCGTAGTTCCTAATTCTTCAAATTTATACAAAAACGGTCCAATAAATACAGAAACATTTAAGTAGTCTACCATGTTTAAACTTACAACAAGATTGTTCTCTTCAAAAGCTTGTGCATTAAAATTAAATGTCA